>NC_090760.1:71034041-71089041 GCF_036898095.1 Palaemon carinicauda | reverse complement strand
TCTCTTCCAGTTAGGGTTGTAGCTTAGCAAATAATATATATATATATATATATATATATATATATATATATGTGTGTGTGTGTGTGTGTGTGTGTATACACATATACATACATACACATACATGCATATATATTTTCTCTTTGAATAGGTTTAATTTTATTTCTAATAAGATTTTATATAAGAAAATAAACAACATTTATGTCATATTAGATATTATGAATCAGGATATTTTTTCTTTTGTACAAAAATGTTTTTTCCATGATTTTATTTGATTCATCTCTTTTTTTCATAAGAACATTATTTTTACGTCTAATTCTTATTTTTAATCAGAATATATAATTTTACTTCACTTCAAGCAAACCAGTTCTTAAATACTATTAAAACATATTTTGTTTCTTTATAAACATATTTTTATATCGAATTGAATTATCTCAATTAAAAAAAGCTAATTTTCATTCTCTGATACGAAAGAAACACTGCTTCCGATATATCTCTTGCTGTTTATTATTATTATTATTTTATTATTATTATTATTATTATTATTATTATTGTTGTTGTTGTTGTTGTTGTTGTTATCATCATTATTATTATTATTGTTGTTGTTGTTGTTGTTGTTGTTGTTGTTGTTGTTGTTATTATTATTATTATTATTATTATTACTATTATTAGCTAAGCTACAACCCTAGTTGGAAAAAGCAGGATGCCATAAGCCTAAGGGTTCCAACAGGGAAAATAGCTCAGTGGGGAAAGGAGACAAGGAAAAATATAAAATATTTTAAGAACAGTAACAACATTAAAATAAATCTTTCCTTTATAAACTATAAAGATTTTAACAAATCAAGAGGAAGAGAAATAACAAAAAAAAAGTAAACACACGAACCACTTGCTATCATGACCAACATTATTAGTTTCAGAAACCAAGAGAGGGATTTCCCCAGGTCACAGTCCAGACGAGACTAGAGAATTCAGAGCGTAAACATGACCTGTGGTTCAAACCGAAAGGCAAACACACTTGTTTCATTTGTCGGTGTTTACATTTTTGCAGTGCCTTCTCAGAGTGATATATTCAGTCTCATAGACGCGTGAAGTTTGGGTATAGACACACTTAATTAGGTTAAGTACTTGCAGTTTGGTTTGAAATGGGCACAAACTCAGGTTATAGACAAGGTTGTTTAAAAATATACTGTGTTGCGTTAGTCTTATGCAGTTATGTTAGAAACACGAACTGTTAAGTTAAAGACACGTTTAGATAAGTTAAAATCCTGCAGTTATGTTAAAGACATGTGTACTTGAGTTAAAGACACACCCAGTTAGGTTAAAGATGCGGTAGATAAATTAAAATCCTGCAGTTATGTTAAAGACACGTGTACTTGAGTTAAAGACACACCCAGTTAGGTTAAAGATGCGGTAGATAAGTTAAAATCCTGCAGTTATGTTAAAGACACGTGTACTTAAGTTAAAGACACACTCAGTTAGGTTAAAGATGCGGGCAGCTAGGTTAAAGACAAGCACAGTTAAGTTAAGGATACATTAAGTCAGGTTAAAAACAACTCACTTAGGTTAAATACATGAATTTATGTTAGACATGAAGGTTTAAAGGCCGCTCACGAATGGCACAGGCAAGGGACAGTGACATTACCCTATCGAGCAGGACAATGCCCTAGAGACTGACCATATATACATATGATCAGCGCCCAAGCCCCCTCTCTTTACCCAAGCTAGGACTAAGGAGGGCCAGGCAATGGCTGCTGATGACTCAGCAGATAGACAAATAGGCTCACAAGGAGGGTGAGGTTGCAGCGACCAAAGAAACTAACGAGTCTGGCGCGAGATCGAATCCCAGTCTGGCGTTCACCAGTCAGGGACGTTACCACATCGGACACCACAACACTAAAGGAGTTAGATAGAGGAAAAAGATTCGAGTCGTTAAGCTAAAGATACACATAGCTATGTTAAAGACATGTACATAGGATGAAGATGCACCCATTTGGTTAAAAATGCACACTGCTATGTTTAAGACACACACTTAGGTTAAAGATATTTGTGTTTAGGTTAAAGATGCGTACATATAGTTTAAGAACGAAGTACAATTAGATTAGACACTTGTTTTTTGCCGATAGTGACATTATTTTTCAATCAACTCGAATCTAACATGGTAATATTGCTATGGGTTTAGAAACTTTTTTTTTTTTTTACAGATTTTTTTTCAATATACCTTAATTTTTCTTTTTTTTGTAATTATATTTCTTCTAGAAACTATGCCATTTATGTTTTTTTTTTTTTTTTACAGATTTTTTTTCAATATACCTTAATTTTTCTTTTTTTTATAAATATATTTCTTCAGATCACTGAAAGTAGTTTACCATGAATTCAAACATACTTTTGAATATATAGATTTATATTTACATTACTCTTATCCGATATAATTTTATATTTATACTTCTAAGACAATTGAAAATAATTGTTTTTACTTGTACCTTTTGAATTACCTTTTATGATATTTAGAAATTTTATTTTTATTTTAGAAAAAATTTCTTACACTTTACCTATATTGCAAATATTAATTTCTTATTTTCAAGCTTTAAATTATTTTTGTTATTGTAACTATAATTTTCTCATCGGCTGCAAAATGATTTAAATAATTCCAGGAGATAATTTTACCTGATTTCAGACATTTTTTCTGACTTAATACTTTTTTTATTCATTCCAGACAGTTTCTTTCTGACATTGGACACAATTCTCTTAAGAATACCAAATTGAGTCCCATATCTCTCTCTCTCTCTCTCTCTCTCTCGATCGATCGATCGATCGATCGATCGATCGATTCTGGTTTCAGATTTTTACCTCATATTTTTCGTCAACAAAATTTTCATTTCAGACAATTTTATACATAATATTTCCCATACATTTAGACCATTATTTTATCAGGGGTTACAGAATACAGATTACTATATATCTATTCTAATTTTAGAAAAAAAAAAAAAAAAAAACATTCTTTATCAACCAACATTTTCCATAACAAACCTTTTTTCCCTATCTTCATAAATCAATTTTTAGTAACTTCAAACAAACTTTCCAAAAACATCCGATCTCTCTGAATATCTGGGACAAGAAAGGGGCCCGGGATCACTTTCGTGTACATACCCCATATTACGGTTCGATGGACTTGAGCGTGTTGGGCATTACCCAGTTTTTGCCCCGGGGGGGGGGAGTAGTCCTTCCTCGTGCAAACACTTTTCTAATTCCCTCAAACACCTTTCTCATTTTTTCTATGTTAGTCCTTCTGCTCCTCTCCTCTTATTCCTCTTCTCCTTCTCTTCCTCTTCGCCATCTCTTCCTCTCCTTCTTCTCTTATCTTTTCCTTCGTGTCTACATGTTCATCTTGTGATTCTTCCTCCATATTACCTTCCCTCATTTCTATTTATTCTTCTCTCGTTACGCATCAAGTAAACAAAAGTCTATCGATCTTTCTGTCTATATCTATCTGTCGTACTCGTATTCCTCAATATATTTTAACATTTATCATCCTAATAAACATCATTAGCATTATTCTTCGTCGAAAATATATAAAAAAAATATTAAACCATCGATTGAATTTGAACCAAATTTATTGAATTTAGGATATGGGCGACCAATGGACTATGGAGGTAGTTTAAAAACCTCAAAATTGGGTCCAGCTAAGGACCCTTTAGTTGGGTACATTATTGAATAAATTTGAATTGGATATCAAATACCTTGAAATTGGATGTAAAATACATATAAATTGGATGTCAGTTGTCAAGTACCTGTAAATTAGATGTCTGTGTCAAGTATATTGTATGTCAAGTGTCAATTATGTAGAAATCAGAAATCAAGTACATATAAATTGGGTGTCAGTTATCAAGTACCTTGAAATTGGATGTCATCTGTCAAGTACACTAGATGGCATTTCAAGTACATGGAAATTAGATGTCAAGAGTCAAGTACCTTGAAATTGGATGTCGTGTCAAGTACATTGAAATTGGATGTCAAATACAAAGAAATTGGATATCATGTGTCAAGTAAATTGGATGGCAAGTGTTAAATACATGGAAATTGGATGTCAAGTGTCAAATACATAGAAATTGGATGTCAAGTGTCAAGTACTTTACCTTGAAATTGGATGTCAAGTGTCAACTACATATAAATTGTATATCAAGTTTAAAGTACATTGAATTTCGATGTCAAGTGTTAAGTACATTGGAATTGGATTTCCAGTACATAGAAATTGGATATCATGTGCCAAGTACATTGGATGTCAAGTGGCAAGTACCTTGAAATTAGATGTCAAGTATTAAGTACGTTGGATGTCAAGTGTCAAATACATAGAAATTGGATGTCAAGTACATAGAAATTGGATATAATTTGCCAAGTACATTGAATGTCAAGTGTCAAGTACATTGGATGTTAAGTTTCAAATACTGTACATAGAAATTGTATGTCAAGTGTCAAGTAACCTCCCTTGAAATTGGATGTCATGTGCCAATTACATTGAATGCCAAGTGTTAACTACATAGAAATTTTATGTCAAGTGTCAAGTACATTAGAACTGGATATCTGCTACATAGAAATTTTATGTCAAGTTTCAAGTACCTTAAAATTAGATGTCATGTGTCAAGTACATTGGATGTCAAGTGTAAAATACATAGGAATTGGATGTCAAATGTCAAGTAGCCTACCTTGAAATTGGATGACATGAGTCAAGTAAATTGGATGCCAAATGTCAACTACATAGAAATTGAATGTCAAGTGTAAAATATATAGAAACTTGACGTCAAAAATCAAGTACATAAAAAATGGATGTCAAGTGTCAAGTACATTCTACTTTAAAATATTTAATTATCACATTTCTTTTTATTTAAGAGGCTTAGCTACTTAACAAAGTTTCTCATTTACATTGTTTCTTATTCGACTGCCAGAACACGCCCCCCCCCCCTCCCCCTCTCCCGGCCGCGTCACGAGGCATCGTTTGTTTCATTTCTGTTTTTCTATTTCTTTTATTCACTTTTCTTCCTTATTTCTAATCACAATTGATCTTCCTTGTATGTCATTATCATCGTCTTCCTTTCCTTCTCATCATTTCTTCCTTCATTTTCTACTCCTCTTATCAGTCTTCATCATCCCTTATTTTATCTTGCCTTATTTTCCTTTTTTATCATTATTCATATCTTGCTGCAACTATCTGCTATTATTCGTACTTTCAACCTTTGAGAGATGGATGAACACCTTCAAAAACTAAATAAAATCGAAAGATCAATTTATCCATTTGTAGAAAATATATAGAAACCATAGCAAGAGAGAGAGAGAGAGAGAGAGAGAGAGAGAGAGAGAGAGAGAGAGAGAGAGAGAGAGAATAGCTATGTAATCCCTCTTCAACCTATCAGCATTACTTCGTCTATCTGTCACTATAACTCTGTACGTCGAATCTTAAGAACTAGTGATAGAAAGTATTCACACACACACACACACACACACACACACACACACACATATATATATATATATATATATATATATATATATATATATATATATATATATATATATATCCTCTCCTACGTCTATTGACGTACAGGGCCTTGGTTATATTTCGCCAGTCGTCTCTATCTTGAGCTTTTAATTCAACATTCTCCAATCATCATCTCCTACTTCGCGCGTCATTGTCCTCAGCCATGTAGGCTTGGGTCTTTCAACCCTTCTAGTGCCTTGTGGAGCCCAGCTGAACGTTTGGTGAACTAATCTCTCTTGGGGAGTGCGAAGAGCATGCACAAACCATCTCCATCTACCCATCATCATGATCTCATCCACATATGGCACTCGAGTAATCTCTTATAGTTTCATTTCTAATTCTGTCCTACCATTGAATGGAGAGTTACTTGAGGAGGTGGATGAGTTTAAGTACTTGGGGTCTGTTGTTGCAGCAAATGGTGGAGTGGAAGCAGATGTACGTCAGAGAGTGAATGAAGGTTGCAAAGTGTTGGGGGCAGTTAAGGGAGTAGTAAAAAATAGAGGGTTGGGCATGAATGTAAAGAGAGTTCTATTTGAGAAAGTGATTGTACCAACTGTGATGTATGGATCGGAGTTGTGGGGAATGAAAGTGATGGAGAGACAGAAATTGAATGTGTTTGAGATGAAGTGTCTGAGGAGTATGGCTGGTGTATCTCGAGTAGATAGGGTTAGGAACGAAGTGGTGAGGGTGAGAACGGGTGTAAGAAATGAGTTAGCGGCTAGAGTGGATATGAATGTGTTGAGGTGGTTTGGCCATGTTGAGAGAATGGAAAGTGGCTGTCTGCTAAAGAAGGTGATGAATGCAAGAGTTGATGGGAGAAGTACAAGAGGAAGGCCAAGGTTTGGGTGGATGGATGGTGTGAAGAAAGCTCTGGGTGATAAGAGGATAGATGTGAGAGAGGCAAGAGAGCGTGCTAGAAATAGGAATGAATGGCGAGCGATTGTGACGCAGTTCCGGTAGGCCCTGCTGCTTCCTCCGGTGCCTTAGATGACCGCGGAGATAGCAGCAGTAGGGGACTCAGCAGTATGAAGCTTCATCTGTGGTGGAAAATGTGGGAGGTTGGGCTGTGGCACCCTAGCAGTACCAGCTGAACTCGGCTGAGTCCCTGGTTAGGCTGGAGGAACGTAGAGAGTAGAGGTCCCCTTTTTTGTTTTGTTTCTTGTTGATGTCGGCTACCTCCCAAAATTGGGGGAAGTGCCTTGGTATATGGATGGATGGATTTAACTCCCAATATCCTTCTGAGGGCTTTGTTCGCAAATCTACTAAATCTATTGAAGATTGTCTCATTGTTATACCATGACTCATGTCTATAGAGTAACACCGATCTCACTAAGCTGATATATCGTCAGATTTTTATAAATAATTTCAGGTGATTTAGTTCCCAAATTTTACTTAACCTAGCCATTGTCTGATTCGCTTTTTTCAATCTTTCACTAAACTCTAATTTTAAAGACCCTGTATTGGAGATCATTGTTCCTAAATACTTGAATAATTCTACTTCAT
The DNA here is from genome assembly GCF_036898095.1 of Palaemon carinicauda. Taxonomy (NCBI): domain Eukaryota; kingdom Metazoa; phylum Arthropoda; class Malacostraca; order Decapoda; family Palaemonidae; genus Palaemon; species Palaemon carinicauda. The sequence continues at coordinate 71,082,011 of NC_090760.1, read as the reverse complement.
TAATCCTTTCTCCTTCCAGTGATATTTCATCTTCCATTGCATACTCCGTTCTCATCATCTCTGTCTTTCTTCTATTTATCTTCAGCCTAATCTCATGTGATATTTAATGCATTCTGATAAGCAAGCATTGCAAATCATGTGGTGTTCTGCTAACAAAGACAGCATCATCAGCATACTCTAGGTCTGCTAGATTCCTATCACCAACCCAGTCCAATCCTTCTCCACCATCTCTTATTGCTCTACGCGTTACAAAATTCATGAGGAGGATAAACAACATAGGTGACAACACATTCCCTTGGAGTAATCCGTTGTTCACTGGAAATTCATTTGATAAGACTCCATTAACATTAACTTTACTCTTGCTATGCTCATGAACAGAGTTAATCAAATTTACATATTTAAGAGGAATTCTATAATAACACAAGTCTCTCCACAAAATTGGCCGGTGCACACTATCAAAGGCTGTTTCATAGTCCACAAATGCCATCCATAGGGGATTTCTATATTCTACGCATTGCTGTACATGTCTCAAAATGAAAATTTAGTCAGTGCAATTTCTACCTTCTCTAAATCCTGCTTGTTCATCTCAGTTTTTCATCAATCATTCTCTCCGGTCTTTTTAGAATAAGCATACTATATATTTTCATAACAATTGACGTAAGTGTTATGCCTCTGTAATTATTGCAATCAGCCAGGTCTCCTTTTTTTGCTATTTTCACCAACACTCCTAACTCCCATTCATCAGGTTTTGCCTCTTCATGCCACATTCTACAAAATAATCTTGTAAGTAGTCTGGGAGTCACTTCATTTTCACCCAGTATCATCTCGGCAGTTATTCCATCGTATCCAGGGGCTTTCCATCTCTTTAGTTTTTTTTAGAATAACTTAGACTTCAAACACACTGAATTCATTCATGGGCACATCATGGTCTTCTTCAGCTTCAGGTATATCAATCAAATTACTCCCTTCATATCTCCAATTCATAACCTCACTAAAGTGTTTTATATATATATATATATATATATATATATATATATATATATATATACATACATATATATATATATATATATATATATATATATATATATATATATATATATATATAAGCAATCAGTAAGTAAAGAACTTAAGAAACGTTGTGCTAGAAAGTGAGAGACATTACTAATATGTGATTGCATACAACTCCCACAGTTAAGAGCACGGATCTCTCTCTCTCTCTCTCTCTCTCTCTCTCTCTCTCTCTCTCTCTCTCTCTCTCTCTCTCTCTCTAAAAGGTTAATGTCCTCCGAAATATAATTGTGCCCCATTAGTATGAGAAACACTATGAAATCGTTTGAATTCAAGTCCCTCACACGGGACGTACTACGACCTTTGACATAGGGAAGGGTATGCGAGGACAAACTAACCCCGAGGGTGGCTTCACCCCCGAAATCACAGCACCGTAAATGGCCCACCCTAATGTCCTGGCAAGGGCGAGGGTACATGGTCTTGTCTGCAGAGAATTTTGATATGTATTCCGTCCATTGTTACAGAATCGTTTAATATTCGATTTTGTCCTTGATTCAATCAATATGATTAGTTATTTAATTCGCATGACAATAAAGCAAAGACTATTATAATGATTGTAGCAGTAGACAGAATTTCTTTGATCAGCAACTGTATATTTTATTTTATTCATATCCATTGTTTTTCCATATTTCATTCATGGAAAGTAGGCCTACTGTCTTAAGTCATTATTCGTCGATCAAAAATAGGCCTACTGTACTTCCACATTGGTTTAATACATTTCTTTCTTACTACTGTGGGTACAGGGCATATGTGTCATAAGAAATTCTAATTGGCAATTGGCATAACGCCTGGAAGCTAGTGTATATTTGCTAAATAGGGAACACGAGAAAGCATATAAAGTACTATTTTCAAGGGAATTATACAGCATGATTTGCTATTTATCTAATGCACTGAACAAAGGTAGAAAAAAAGTCTGCAGTTTTTTTTCTTTTTTTTTCTTTTAAAGCCTTAATATATTCAGTCTTTTGGATGCCTAGTGGGAGTTTGTTATATAGTATTTGGGCCGCATATTTGAAAGCTCTAGAATCTACGAAGTGGACATAACATCTCGGCTCCAAGAACTTGAAAACATCTGTAATTATTCTCATGTCAACTTGATTTGTTGGCTGCACAATAAGTAGTAATCTTAAATATTTTGTACGACCAGTTCTGGCAACTACTTAACAAGCCATTGCAGGCACGTTAGAAAATATTTGATCTTTAATATGCAGTCATAGTATAGGAGTAATCCTTTCTCGGGATGGGGCAACTTTTAGCAGTTTTGCTTTTAGTATATCGTTTGTGTGTGTATGTGTGTGTGTGTGCGCGTGTGTGTGTGTGTTTGTATATATATATATATATATATATATATATATATATATATATATATATATATATATATATATATATATATATATATATATATACACGCACACACTGTATGTGCGTGTATATGTACATCTCAAGCGTAATTCACCTAATTATTCCAGAGAATGAATTTGAACAATATTCACATAATTACAGTTGAATTCAATGTGATTCCTGTACAACAGAGCATGGCAAGATACACTCAGATAGTTGAACGTTGAAAAATACTGTAGAATACATTGTAATTTTTATTATTATCATTATTCTAGACTAAGTTTATGAAACTAAAGAGAGTTTAGATCAAAGTTCGTGATAATAATAGTAATAATATTTCACATTTCATTTCAAGCTGTATGATCCATACCAAAATTTGTAAATAAAAATATGTAATGAATCGAAACTTGTAATGTACTTTATATATAAAAATATATAAGCTGTATGTACTGTATAACTACTGCATATATTAATTCCCATGTACCATATCAAGCCATAATTACTTAATTTTCATTTATAATGCGATTACCATACTGTACATTGATCCTTTAAAGTCTGATTTTTTTTTTTTTCAGATAAGATTCTGGCACGGGCTCTTACTGATGACGTTCTTTCAAGAAGAAGGGAAAAAAAGGTAATAGAATTACATTAGAAAAGTTTATGGCAGATGAAAAAAAAAAGTCACAGGAATTGTAAGGGAAAATCTTTGATAAATAACGAAGATGGTTTCATAGCTCGCTCATCGAAACCGTAAGAAATTTAGGAGTCCTTGTGTGAGTGTTTAATTTAAGTCCTTGTGTGTGTTTCGTAAATTTCATTATCCATGATCCATTTGTCGCAGTGTTGCCAGATTTAGGGATTTCGGGTGTCTGATGGGAATATTCTGTACAAATGTCTATGAAAGGGAAAGGAAGATGAGTAAAATAGTATTTTCTTTATAAGTAAAGCCTACATAATCAGAAGGAAATATATTTTTTGTAAATGGGGATCTTTGAGGTTGTTTGGGGGAATTTTTTTATCATGAGATTTGGGGATTTTTGGACTAACCCATCTTGCAACACTGCATTTGTGTACTTATTCCAGCGAAGAAACGTATATAGGTAAATATCTGTACTTACAATTACAATCAATTTTTGTCATTTATTACATGCTTGACCGACCAATTGCTGTATTTGGTTGAAACTCATATATTTCAATATACCTAGACTAGATATAACATATAATTTCCATTAGAAATGCTACAGGCTTCATGATTTTCATTATCATTAATTAAAGCTAAGGTTTTAACTTAATGCATGTCTTGAAGGAATTGGCTACATATCCTGTACAATATATTTGAGGACATCTGACATCTTTGTAAATATATTGGTATTGTAAACAGGGTAAAAAGAGTTATGTTAACCTCATGGTACGGTATTATTAAATAACAGCGTTATGAAATCAATGGGATATGTCTTTGCCTAATGGAAACCCATCCAACCTAACCTAACCTGACTATGGGCCTATGCCACCTAGGTCACCTCCCTCCCCCCATAATTTGCATAGCACTGTTTCGGAATACGATGCATCATAGGCTATATCAATGTTTTTATGGCAAGTATTGTAATGTAAAGGAGTTTTAACATGAAATTCCGTCAATGAATAATCGGTCAGGTAAGGTAATACAATATTCTTAGATTTTGAGATACTCTTCGTAACTTATATTTTATACAATTTTTCATGGGAGATAGTTGACCAGTTGCAAATCTACCCCAATATTATTCACTAGATAATGATTAGTAACAAACACCAAGTTCAGTCTTTGAATATTTCAAAACCCTCTGTTTAGTAAATTTATCATCATAGTGGGTAGCACTGTCGATGCCCCTCACATTGCTCAGTAAAGGTTTTTTTTACAGTGTCCCTTCAGCTGTGAAATTCACTCACATTGTAGCCTTCTACTTTGCTTGTTTCCCTTAACCCCCCCCCCCCCCCCCCACCCTCCCCTCGCTGTCAAACTTTGCTCAGCTTTTGCATCACAAAGGACATGTAAGGTTGTGAACTCTTTCCGAATAAAAACTATCTGGTATTCATTGGGTCTCAAACCTAAGACCCATGGGATGCGAGTCGAGGCCATTTCATCTTGCCTAGGGGATTTAGTGTAGGCTGAGGTTTATATTTTTGGAATGCAATCTTTAGTAATTTTGCATAAGTACTTTAGTACAGTACTTACACAAAGATAAGTGTGTAAAGCTTTCTTAGTTACTTACAATTGATCTTAATAGTACGTTTACATTGTGGCATATGCTTTTATTCTTGTTTTATGACAATGGGTATTATAGATAATAATAGTTTTGGTTAACAATAATGACAGAATTAGTTTGTAAAATGTATATTCATGTTGTAAAGGAAGGAAAAAGTTGAACATTTTATCATTTTTCTTTAGAGGTATGCAATATATAAAAAGAGTTGTTCCTAAACGGATATAAACCCTCGTCTTTTAATAGGAGTACTGTATGTTTTCAGTGTTGCTGGAACTTAGATGTCAAGATTTATAACGAGGTGCCGATAGTTACTGGTGGGAAAGCCCACGCCCTCCACTGCCATCACACTGAGTAACCACTGTTTTTTCAGTCACCGAATACAGTAGTACTGTATGTATGTACTTTTACTTTATTCACGAGAGATCATAAGGGTTTTCAGTTTCCCAGCAACTGTAGTTGACTGACAGTTTCTGTGTACAGTACCTGCCGGTATACTTTTTTGTTCTTGTTTAATAGCATTTCTGCTGTTTATTCTCTCACAAGGGTGGAATAAGGCTGATAATGTACAGTTCATTATAGTTGAGGAATGAAACATCGTTACCCATGCGATAGAAAGAGAACTTCAAGTTACTCCTTCACCTCTACTGCACCTTCATTTCTTAGTACTGTACCGATAGGGTAGTCTTGCTTTCATTGTTCTTAGAGCACACCGCCAGTCGCAGAAAAGAAAAAGGGCTCTGCCATTTTCCCCATTTTGATTGAAATAGGAGTTACTTATTCGTGATTCCTACCGTTTTTCTCTCAGTCGGAAAGACAAGTCTTTCCCAATCCTTCACCCAGGTCGAAAGTAAAGATGACGAGCTTTTGTGTTTCTTTGCACTCGCCTGTTTGCTCGTCTATTAGTTCATGACTGCATTAGCATACTATTAGGTGGTCTTCCCTGTTTGCGATCAGACTGCTACTGGAGCAGTCTGAACAGACTGATATAAATCTTTTTATAGTTTATATACGAAATATACGTTTTAATGTTGTTAATGTTTTAAAAATATTTTTTGTTCCCATACTAACAAACCTTCCGTTAATTATTTGGATTATCTTTCGGCGAAGCTGAAAAGTAGCCTTTAGTCTTAAAGTGCGAGGTGGCAACCCTGCCTAACCGCTTGAGCAGGTAGGCTGGGGGGTACCCAGCCACCTATATATTTACTCGCACAGCAGTGAGGTACTTCACTTTTTCTTTTGGCTCGGTAGAGATCGAACATGTACTCTCTCTCTAGACTGTCATTGGACTTTTTCATTTTCTTTTTCTTTCCAGGTGTGCATGTTTTCTCTACAATTGCTCTCATGCGAACCTGTCCAGGGCACGAAGGTGCCGCGTGCAGTACCTACAGTCATCGTTGGAGACCGACCCGCACTCTTTGTGTCCTTTTTTACAGAGGGCATCGATGCGAGCAGGGTTCGCCCTGCGCAGATTGTAGGGAGTGGCCTGCCTCCCAGTGGGAGAAATTTGGACGGTGCAGGGGCAAGGAAAGCGCGTTCTTCTTCGTCTCACAGCCCAAATCTCTTTCAAAAGCTCCTTCTCGCTCGTGCTCTTCCGAGGGATGATCGAGTAGGAGCGCAGACCGACTAACTCCTTGGCAACCCTGGGGGTACTGGGGAGGGTTGTTGCTTCCCCTAGAAGATCAACTTCACCTCCAGCCGCCGGGGAGCCGTTTTCCCTTTCAGATCTTTTGCAGATGTGGCCAACCTTAGGGATTTCGGGACCCCCCCTTCAAATGAGGAGCTGCTGTGTCTTCTTCAGTGCAGTGTCAGGATGGATCCTTCTCCAGAGCCTTCAACATCTGACGCTCTGGAACTGGGCGAAGTTCATCTTTCGCCCTCTCGTGGCCGTTCCTTGTGCGAACGAGTTGATCGCTCGTGTTCGCCTCTCCAACGGCCTCTTACCGACGAACCCTCTCGCCATCCAGGGACCTCGTCGTCCTGTAACCCTCAATCCCTTGTTTCTCCTCATAGGAACTCGTAGGTTGCAGGTTTTGATCTTCTGGGGACCAGTGCTCCTACCACCAGCAGCGCTAAAAGACGAGCATCACCATCGCCTCGCCCTTCTGGATACACTTCCCCTGATTGCCGTTCGCGATGATTGAAAGATCTGATGGATCATAGGTCATCACGATCCGAACACACTTCTTCTAGAAGGCGCTCCCGCTCTAGAGCTTCGTGCTCACGAGACCCCCAGTTTCAACGCTTTCCTCGGAGGCGTTCCTCTTCACAAGGAGAAGTCTTGGGATCACGTACTGCACGATCACAAGCACAGTCCTGACCCAGTTCCAGACACTCGCGTTCTAGGCCTCTCACGCTCGTGAGGACGACGCTGCCGTTCACGAGAGCGGCGTTCATGTTCGTGAGGCCGACATTCACGCTCACAAGGCAACGTTCACGCCGTTCTCGAACGAGAGCTAGACGCTTCCGTTCACGAACAGCTCGTTCGCAATCATGAACCGCTCGTTCGCAATCAAGGTCTAAACATTCCTCGTCTAGAGGTAGAGGTAGGCGCTCACGTAGTCCATCAGCGCGTATAGTAGCCCCTCAACCCGACCTTCTCCCAAACGACCTCGGACTGAACCTGATTATGAGAATGACCACTCCTCAGACAGGCGTCCAACTAAACTTCCATTGCCTTTCACTGCCTGGGAAGTATTAGCAAAGCGTTCGCCTATGTGACGACGCTTGGAAATGCGTCTCACTGTGACACGTTCTCCAACGATAAGAGTTGTTCCTACTCAGATGCCTCTTCTGCCAACTCCGTCGGACATAGGTGCTTCTCTGAGGCAGCAGGAAGGCATTAGACCATCCTCTTCCTGTGTGGCTCTTAGTGCTCCTGTTGCGAGCACTTCTGCCCATGAATTGCATCCATCGACGCGTGAAACTCTGTTTTGCGCGCGAATCTTGTAATTTCGGGAGCAAATTGACCATTTCTGCGAGCAATTCAGCTTCTTCCACCTCCAGCGGCAGGCCGAAACCCTTTCCAGAGGGTTTCAAGGAGCCGCCTAATAGGTTCGCTAACGTTCCTATTAGTCCGGACCGTCCTTCTCATCCACAGAGAGAATGTGTTCCTCTGCCTCAGAGACTCTCCCCTGCGTCGACTAAAGCTCCTTCTAGTGTCCCCCTCAAAGGACGTTCTTCTCCTAGACCTCCAAGTGAAGCCCAGGACTTGCCTAGGGGAGCAGAATTTCCTGTGTGGGCGAGTACTTTTCTCACCACCCTGCTGAAGTCTGAATGTGGCTGCTCCACTGCCACAACCTCTGACTGCTCCAGTCAAGGCAACCCCGAGGATTCCCTCGGAACCCTCGTCTAGTTCGTCCATTGGGAGTCAAGATCTTAGGAGATCAACATCTGACAACTCTCGCAGATCACCTCCACCCCAATTGCATGCAGAAGGTCCTCAAGAATCTGATTCCAATATGGCCAACCTAACCTTTATGCCAGTGAAGGCAAGGGAAACAATGACTAAGAGACAGAAAAGGAGGATGAGAGACGTAACTTCACCACATGCTGACATCATCCATCCTAGGATGAGTAGGGACTTAGGCTCTCCCAGAGAGATAACCATCCATCCCTTCAATCCTCAAGAGATTTAGGTAGTGCCTCCGGACCAGCGTCTTATTTCTTCAAGCCTTCAGCTCCTGCTTCTAAAGCATCGTCAGGTGCCTCGAAGACCTCGCAAGTTCCCCTCCTAAGACCGCAGAGGAATGTCCTGTGCATAGGGAATCGAAGGACACCAAGACGAAACCCAAGAACGCTGCGGCAAGGTTAGCTCGTGTGGCTGATGCACAGAGAAGGTCCCCTGTGGCGGGTCCCTCTAGTGATATAGTTGATGACCCTGACGTACCCCAGACTGGATGTGAGCCTGGAGGTGGATTCTGATGACAAGAATCTTCCAAAGGCGGCTAGTCTGAACTACCACTCTAAACAAAGAGAGACATGAGTCAGAGCACATCTTTTGGCAGGTCCTCGCTTGCATGAGAGCCATCAGTAGGCTGTCTACTCCTGGTTCCATTATTCAGGAGAGGAAGGATGTGGTTCTCAATGAAATATTCAAGACCCAGAAGCCTTCCAGGTCCAGTGCCGCTTTGCCCTTGTCTAAAGGTTTGACAGCCGCCAAAAGGAAAGCTATCGTCCAGATAGCTGGAACTTCTAGTTCCTTGAGGGAAGGTTTCTCCTCCCGGTCCCTTCCACATCTTTTTGTTTTACAAAGGAAGTATTATGAGATCGAAGGGGGAACCTCTTCCACCATGTCCCTCAATCCTTCAGTAGAGTCTCTAACGAAGGATCTCCTGACTCAAACCCTCTCCTCTCTGAGGGCCTCCCTCTCGGCAGTTGAGCTCCTGAACAAAGAGAGAGGCGTGAAGTATGCCATGTAGGCTGGTTCGTGGCTTGATCTATGGCTGGGATCCTTAGGCTTCATGGTTCGCTCCCACAATCTATCAAAGGAGTCGGCCAGGAAGACTTTGGAGTCTTTCCTGTTGTCAGGTACTTGAACTCTTGAGGTCCTGTCGCACTATGTTGTCAACCTGTGGGTGAATGCCATACTCCAGAGAAGGCATACCTTCATCGAGAAATTCCATAAGCAGGTGCTGAAGGTGGAAGTCTCCTGGTTGAGCAACTCCACCCTTGAGGGTTCTTCTCTCATTGTTCCAGAAGAGATAGAGAGGGCTGCTGAGCAATGGAGGAAATCGTCGATCGATTCTCTATTCCATAGGGCCATGTTATCGAGGCCCTATGGTAGACCTTCCTAGTCATCTCAGACTCGGCAAGGACCTTTTTCTTCTCACCTGTCAACTTCTAGGTCCTCCGGACCTTCTAAGGTGTCTAAGCGGCCCTTTCCATCCAAACGCCAGAAAGGGACCAAGTTCTTCAGAGGAAAGAAGGGAAGAAAGGGAAATGGCTGAGGTGGTCACTCCCAATAGGAATGCCATTCCTCCTCACCTACCACCTGTGGGAGGATGCCTACAGTGCCGCTGGCAGAGGTGGGAGCTTCACGGGACAGAACTCTGGACGGTCAAAGTGATCGCTCTAGGGTATCGCGTCCCATTCATTCAATCTCTTCCTCCTCGGGCTCGGGATCCAGTGCTTCTAAGCCTCTATGCAAAGGGATAAGCAAAGGAGCTGGCCCTAAGGGCCGAAGTCCAGACCATGCTGCAGAAGGGCGCTTTCCAAAAGGTTGCGGACGGGTCCCCAGGCTTCTACAGTCTAATTTTTCTTGTGAAAAGGCGACTGGAGGCTGGAGACCAGTCATCGATCTCTCTTCTGAACAAGTTTGTGCAACAGACTCGGTTCAGAATGAAGACGGCAGACACGGTCATTCAAGCAGTTCGTCGAGGGGACTTCATGTGCGCACTGGAACTGAAGGACGCATACTTCCAGATTCCAATCCATTCGTCTTCAAGGAAGTATCTAAGATTCATACAAGATTAAGTGACATACTAGTTCAAGATTCTATGCTTCGGCCTTGCAACAGCTCCTCAGGTATTCACTAGAGTGTTCGCCCTAGTGTCATCTTGGGCTCACAGGAATAGCATCCATCTTCTCAGATATCTGGACGACTGGCTGTTCCTAGCAGACTCGGAGACAACCCTTCTCCGTCACCGAGACAAGCTTCTCAAGTTTTGTTAGGATCTGGGGATCCTGATAAACCATGGGAAGTCATTACTGCAACCTATACAAAGGCTGGTACACCTCGTTATGATAATAGACACCATCCAAGAGAAAGTCTTCCCATTAGATGAAAGAGTACACAGACTGAGGGAAGTGCCCGCGCCCTTCCTCAGAAAAGAGGTCCTTCCGGCCTCTCGTTGGTCGAGTCTGAAAGGCCATGTAACCTCTCTCATCCATCTAGTTCCAGACAGCCGCCTCAGGTAAGATATCTGAAATGGTAGCTGAAGTCCGGCCGGAACCAACACTCCAATCCACAAGACACTCGAGTTCCTATAACTTGGGATCAGGTGACGGATTTGAATTGGTGGTTGGAAGATGAAAACCTTCGACGAAGCCAGAATATTCTCGTTCCCCCTCCGGATTTGATGCTCTTCCCAGATGCTTCAGAAGAAGGGGGGGGGGGGGGGCGCTCACATGCTGCACCATGCAATCTCTGGCATTTGGTCAAGAGTGAGAAAGGTACCAGCACATAAAATTTCTAGAGATGAGAGCAGCTTACCTAGCTCTTCATCAGTTCCAACAGTTGCTGGCAGGTCACTCTGTGGTGTGGATGAGTGACAACACCACAGTAGTGGCTTACATAAACAAACAGGGCGATACTTTTTCACAGCCTCTATGCCATCTTGCAATAAAGGTCCTCAGATGGTCAGAAGATTATTTGGTGTGTGTATCAACTCGCTTCATTCCCGGCAAGAGGAATGTGCTCGCGGACAATCTGAGCAGAGCGACTTAGATAGTAGGCTCCGAATGGTCTTGGAATCGTCAGATAGCCATCAAAGTCCCGACTTTGTGGAGTTCCCCGACTGTAGATTTGTTCGCAACATCTCTGAACAGCAAGCTTACGCCTCTCCCCCGTTTTGACTGATGAGAAGACTGCTCAATAAGACCAGATCGTTCAAAGATATAATGATGACCCTTGTAGCTCCTATGTGGCATCACGCAGAGTGGTTTCCAGACATCCTGCACTTCCCAGTAGAACTACTGAGAGAGCTTCCTCCAAGACCAGATCTACTCAAACAACCACACGCGAACATCTTTCACAGGACCGTTCAGTCGCTTCGACTTCATGCTCAGAGACTATCCAGCGTCTCCTCTCTCAGAAGGGCTTTTCATGACAAGTTGCGGAGAGAATGTCCAGTTACTTGCGAAAGTCCTCAGCCTCACTCTAGTAGGCAAAATAGAGAGTATTCTGTGGTTGGTGTCGTGGAAGGAATATCTCTCCGCTTGATGCCACTATTCCAGTATTAGCAGAGGTTCTTGTATACCTTTTGGAGGAAAAGCTCCTTTCGGTCTCTGTGGTGAAAGGTTATCGCACAGCCTTAAGCCTCACCTTTAGACTGAAAGAAGTTGACATTTCCTCTTCGTTGGAGCTTTCTTTACTCATACGGAGTTATGAGATCACTTGCCCGCAGTCAGAGATTAGACCTCCTCCTTGAAACATGGTTCGCGTCTTAAGGTCCCTATAAGGACGTTCCTACGAACCATTACGCCATGCAACTGACCGAAACTTCACTTTGAAGATGGCGTTCCTCCTCGCTTTAGCCTCGGCAAAGAAAGTCATTGAACTTCATGGCCTCTCGTATGACATCACCCATTCAAGGGGATGGGGGGAAGTGACACTCAGATTAGTCCCTGAATTCATTGATAAGACTCAAAATCCTGGGGTACTGTACCATAGATTCAGGCCCTTTCAGATTGCGAGTCTTCGTTCTGTAACCAATGACCCAGACCAGTTGTTACTATCCCCAGTGAGGAGTTTGAGATACTATCTTGAATGCACTGCAGCAACACAGCCCCGACTAACACCTCTGTTTATTAGCTTAGGGAGAGTAAAGGGGATAGAGGAGGATCACTAAGAACACCGTTTCTTCCTGGATCTGCCAAGTGATCGAAAGAGCCTTGGCTCCCGATCCTCCTCTGGCTCACCGACCTAGAGCCCATGATGTCAGGGGAATCAGCACTTCCCTGGCATTGAAACGCAACTTCTCCGTGTTGCAGGTACTTCAAGTGGGTGTGTGAAAGAGACAGACCACCTTTACAGCCCATTACTTAGAAGACGTGACCCAGAGGAGACTCGATATGTTCACTGTCGGTCCTGTGGTGGCTGCTCAACAAGTGGTTTAAGATACCTCAGGCTCCTTGGTGGACAAGTAGCAGTTGGTTGAGGGCATTGGTTACCCAGGTTAAGACTGAGATGAATGAGAGAATGTCTGGCTTTCCTTTCTGCATCTTCCCCTCCCTTGGGGTACAGCACCATGGGTCCCTATGCAAGCTGGCTTCAACCACAGCAGGTAATTATCACTTCCCTTGTCTAGCCTAGTAAAAGTCATAAATTTTTATACTGTCTACGTCCCCATTGCTTTCTGCGAGGAAAGCAATGGGATACGTCTTGCTTTTCCTATATAAACCCGGAAGGTGTTCATACAAGACAACTAATTCTATTACACTGTATTGCACAGGCCGCTATTATACTCACTTTGTATATTTTAGCGAGGTGTCAAAGTTTTCTGCAGACCACAGTCATATACTGTACTAGGTAAAACCGGGTCAATGTCCATGCCAGACTTAGGACTTGGACCCACCTAAGAGTGAGTCATCCAAATAAGTAACAGAAGGTTTGTTAGTATGGGAACAAATGGCAAATTCGGAGATAATTTGTATTTTTCCCTAACTAATACTAACCAGGAGTTATTTATATAAATTGGCCCGCCATCACCTGTCTCCCAGAAGTCCTGCCTGCAATCAAAAGTGACGTACCTCACTGCTGTGAGAGTATATATTGAGGCAGCTGGGTACCCCCCAGCCACCCCCAGCCTACCTGCTCAAGCGGTACAAGTGGATCTGCTGCACAGGTTAAGCAGACGCAAAGGGAATGACAACCTCATTAGTGGGGGAACTCCTCCCTCGTTGCTACCTGTGGGGAGATTCCTGCTATCCAGATGAAGGAAATGTTGGTATCACGGCAGAAAATGGAAGGTAGACGTCCGTCAGTCTGGATACCTCTCCCGTTCGTCACTCCCCTCCTCTAATTCCTCTACCAGCAACGTCAACGTCTTGTCATCAAGGATTGGTGAAAAATGTAGCCCTTTGAGCAGAAGTTCAGTCTATGCTAGAGAAGGACTCTCTCCAAGTGGTCAATGTTGGCAAGCTTCTTCAGCCAACTCTTGTAAAGAAAGAAGAGGTCGGAAGGTGGGAGTCTAGTCATAAACCCATCAGCCCTGAATTAGTTTGTTCTACAACAGTGTTCAAGATAGGGATTGCAGCCACAGCCGATCAATAGACCTCAAAGACATGTACTTCCGGATCTCAGATCCTCCTGCCTTCAGGAAGTACCTTCGCTCTGTTGTGTCCGGCAAAAATTTCCTGTTCAAGGTGCTTTTTTTCTGGCTCTCAACAGCACCACAAGTATTCACCAGTCTTCACGCAATTTCAGCGTGCGCACATGCCAGTAGCATTCATTTCTTATGGTATTATTATTATTATTATTATTATTATTATTATTATTATTGTAAGGTAAGCTACAACCCTAGTTGGAAAAGCAAGATGCTATAAGCCTAAGGGCTCTAACAGGGAAAAATAGCCCAGTGAGGAAAGGAAACAAGGAAATAAATAAACTATAAGAGAAGTAATAAACAATCAAAATAAAAGATTTTAAGAACAGTACCTAGATGATTGGCTGATATTGGCAGACTCGGAGGAAGCCCTTTTCCTTCTCCAAGCCAAACTCATTTTTGTTCTGTCACAATCTAGGGATCATGGTGAATCGGAAGAAGTCCATGCTAGTACTAATCCAAAGACTTGCTTATCTCAGAATGTACATTGGCACTGCCCTCAGGAAGATCTTCCCATCTTATGACATGGCAGCACTTCCCCTCCTTTTGATAACACCAACTACCAGTTGTCATTGGCAGAAGCTCCTGGGTCAATTAGTTTTCCGGGAATGTCTTGTTCCAAACGGTCTGTTTTGTCTAAGGTCATTCCATTGAGAATTGGAAGGACTCTGTCTCAACATTGCGACCATCCTCTGCAATTGATATCAATAGAGGATGAATCCAGGCAAGACCTAGAATGGTGGCTGGATGGAATGAACCTTCTGAGGGGATCTTTCCTGTTGATGCCTCTTCCAGAATCTCATCTGTTCTCAGACTCCTCTAAAAAACGTTGGAGAGCACACTTCTGTCAACATGACATCAGGACAAGGGTCCAAGCAAGAGTGCAGATACCATACATATGGGTTGGTAATACGTGCAGCTTGTCTGCCACTCAGCAGTGTTGTCTTCTTTTCACTAGTTAATTGTTGGTGTTGATGAGCGACAATACAACTGTACTGACATATGTGTACTAACAAGGGATCATCTCAATTACTCCCACAGCCCTTCTCATTCCAGGCAATAAAAATGTCATTGGAGGCAAACTGAACAGGAAGACATAAGTAAGTGGCTCCAAAATTCCAAATGGTCCTTGAACCCTCAGATAGCATGGTTCTTTTAAGGTCTTCCATTCCAAAGGGATGGGTGCAGGTCTTGTTTTCCTGTTTTCCTTCATCCCGAGTTTGTGGTAAACACAGTATCCATCAATTCCTGATCCCAGGTTTTATCATTTCAGAACACGACGAGCCTTAGGGAGGTGACCAACAATCCTGATCTCTTGCTTGTCTGTCTGATGAGGGTGCTGCAGTGCTAGCTCAAGAATGGATACACACAATTCTACCACACCTGTAACACCTTTTGTTGGCACAGGGAGGGTAAAGAAAAATATGACCAGAAACAGTTTATTTATGACTAAGAGATCATTAGCCAGATGCATTTACCTTCCTCACCTGCCTCCCCAGGAAGAGCTTAAGTTAGATCACACAATGTCAGGTGAGTAAGCACAGTACAACCCTGACATTGAAGAAGAATCTCTCTGTCATGCAGATACTACAGACAGGGGGTGTGGAAATGTCAGACAACATTTACTTCCCCTTATCAGGGGGAATTGACCCTCAGGTCTCTAGAAGCTTTTTCCTTGGGCCTGTAGAACGTCAGCATGTGGTTTAGCTACCTTGGCTCCTCTCACAGGACCCTTAGCATTGGATCAAGGGCAGAGGTTATGTACAGTATAACTCTGGGACGAAGGAAAGAAAAACTATCCTTTCCTTTCAGTCTTCTCCTCTCTTAGGATGCAGCATAGCAAACTCTGCCAGCTGGACTCGATTCAGATGCAGGTAAGTCCCACTCAGCCTGCAGCTGTTCTAGTACAATATAAAAGTGTCAGTTCCCACACTCCGTACGAGGGGAGTGTGTAGTAACCAGGCAAACCTATTGCTATTTTTGACTGCAAGGATTAACCAAGCAGATCCATCATGATGTAGAGTCTTCTTGATTGGAACCAGGCAAACCCAGTAGCATATACCTGTGTGTCCTTTATTGCACGGGGCATGGACCCACTGGGATACTGTAGTCATACCACACAAGGTGTAAGGATCCTAAAACTCGCAGACCCACTGAGATCAAGCTTGGGAATCCTGGGATTAGTTTTCCAACCAGTTGGAACGGAGACTTCCTTTTGGCTAAGGATGAGTCTCCTGTGTAAAGGACGAAGGTTTGTATTTATGCCGTAGCAAGTTACGAATTTAGAAGTAATTTGTATTTTTCTTAACTTTACAAATGAGTCCTTTACTCATACTTTCCTGCCATCACCACATAGAAAGTCCCAGCTGCAATCAAATTGACTACTCAGTGAGCAAGCACGGGGAGGGATTTGCCTGTCCTGGCCGGTAACCACTGGCCAACTACATACACCTCGTTATAGAATTTTTAACTGCTGTATTCTAGAATCACTGTTATTATTCTCTTATTTAAAGAACTCTGGTTTATATTAAGTAAAATACAATTTTAAATATTAAACTTAGCCGGTGAATATATAATAGCTGACGTCTCCGACGGCCCGACAGATTCCAAAAACTCGCCATGAAGTTTGCGGGTGTGCCCACCAGCGCCGACTATCGGCCAGATACCGCATATACTTCTCAACCACTCCAGTTCTTCTCTGTCGGTGTCGCCGACAACATTGGTTCCGCTCGCTTTAGACCTCGAGTTTTCTACCGAATTGGTGAAGTACTTTGTTTTGGTTGTTTTATTGGCTTTCGCTGTGTTGGTGTGTTTCTTCAATAAAACTCTTGAAACCCTTTTTTGGCTTGTGTTTCTTGTTGATGAAATTGGCTTTGATTTGGATTTTCTCTGGTTGTTCAAAATGGCTGACCCTTCTCCTGTATATCGCAAGTGTGCGAGAGATTGTAACAAACGTCTTCCCAAGGCCTCTATCGACCCTCATACTGTTTGTTCTAATTGCCGGGGTAAATCCTGTCAATTAGGAGATCGGTGTGAGGAGTGTGTGGTCTTGTCGGAATTCGAATGGCTAGAGTATGAAAAGTATACTCGTAAGCTCGAAAGAGATAGGGTGAGGAGAAGCTCATCTAGATGTTTGGAATTTTCCTCCTCCCATGCCCCTGAACCTAATCCTTCCCCTGTAGTGGTTGTTCCTGAACCCCCTGCTAGCACTCATGAACCGTCTATGCGGGATGATATGTTTTTAGCGATTCAAGCATTATGTCCGATGTTAAGTTGTTGAAGTGCCAAAGTGGTAAAGCAGAAAATCTAAGTGGTAAAGTGAAAAGTGGGCAAAATGTGTTTAGTGTTGCGACCCAGGGTTCGTCTGTTCGTGCTTGTCGCTCCCCTAGTCCGAGACCTCTTTCAGGCTCCCCTGCACCAGGGAGAAGTAATGTCGTAGGACTTAAGGGGGCGAGAGGTGTAAACTAGCATACAGACGTTCCCTCTTTGGTATCAGACGTTTCTCGTCTAGAACGTCCTTACCATAAGACGGGTGAGACTAAGTTCTCCTCGTCCTCCGACGACTTGTCGCATAAGAAACCTTGGCGCAAGGTATCTAGGCCCTTAAAGCGCAAGTCAGTCCCTTCAGGACAGGTCCAGCGTCCTGGCTGTAGCCATTGGGGCAGCTCTGACCACTTGCAGTCATCGGATGACTGTTCGCCTGTTAAGCGAAAGTGTAACACGGAGTCCGAGGGTCTCGGTAGAGGCAATATTTTGCCAGCGCAGACGTTACCGACGTCACGGCCCGTTCCGACTCCCGTTGACCCGAAGTGGGTTGTCCTGCGGGACATGCAGTCTAGGCTTTCCTCCCTTATGGAAGGTTATGAGCATGAACAGGTTCACGATGATCCTTTGCTTGCGGTTCGCCAGTGCGATGAACGTGACTCTGGCCTTTAGCCGCCTAAACGAGTGTTTTCTCGCCCGTTTGATGTTAGTGCTAACGTTTCTAGTGCTTTGAAACGCGATGCTAGTCGTGTTCCTCGTCATTCACGTCAGTCACGTGACGTGGAACCCCCTTTGCTGCAGTCTCGGACTGACGTTCAGCAGCTTCCACCGCAGCCCCGCACTGACGTTCGCCGACCGACTCCGTTGCCTCGACGTGACGTTGAGCGTCTGTCACCGCAGTCGGAAGTTGTTTTGCCTGTTCAGACCCTGCAGTCAATGCAGTCTCGACGTGATGTCGAACGACAATCAACTCAAGCTGTTGTTGTTTGTCAGTCACAAGATTTTCAGTCCTTTCAGCCGTGGCGTGACGTCGTTTCCTCAGCTGTTGCTGCTGCTCCGTCGCTTGTTGACATTGCCTGTCAAGCGTTGCCTCCTCGGCATGTCTCTCCGTATCACGAGACTCGGCAGTTGTCGGACGAAGTTCCGTCGGATGAGGAAGTCGCTGATCGCCTTCCAACGGATATGCCTTTGGGGACTTTTTCAGATGGAGAGGAGCCTAAAGTTTGCTCAGCCCCCTCTTGATTTTAAAAAGATCATGCTGATTTTTAAGGAACTTTTTCCTGACCATTTTGTGACTGCTGCTCCTCGTTCGCCTCCATCAGAGTTCACGCTGGGCCTAGCTGCTTCGACGCCGTCGTTTACTAAGCTAGTGCTCTCTCACTCTTCTAAGAGAGCTTTGCGTTTACTAGGCGACTGGTTGATGACCAGGAGGAGTTTGGGGAAGACAGCCTTTGCTTTTCCCCCTTTTAAACTGGCTTCTCGAGCGAGCGTCTGGTATGACACGGGAGAAGTTCTCGGCTTGGGAGTACCTGCCTCTGCCCAGGGAGACTTCTCAAGCCTCGTAGACTCTCCTCATCGTCTGGCCATGAGACGCTCAAAAGTTTGCTGGTCCTCTTCGGACCTTGATCATCTCCTCAAAGGGGTTTATAGGGCCTTTGAAGTTTTTAACTTCTTGGATTGGTCGCTGGGAGCCTTGAGCAGGAAGATCTCTTCAGCTGACCGTGATGTATCTGTGCAAATTATGTCCTGCATGGACAAAGCTATCCGTGATGGCTCTAATGAACTCGCTGCTACGTTTACGGCAGGAGTCCTTAAGAAGAGGGAGACTCTTTGTTCGTTCCTGTCTGCAGGGGTAACTCCCTGTCAAAGGTCAGAGCTACTCTTTGCGCCGTTGTCGTCTGCCTTGTTCCCACAGCAGTTGATTAAGGATATCGCAGCGTCTCTATTACAAAAGGATACCCATGACTTGATAGCTACGTCAGCGCGTAAGGCTGCTCCTTCATCCTCTTATGTCGTTAGACCTAAGTTCGATACTCCAGCGACGAGATTGACCCCGCCCTTTCGTGGCAGAGCTCCCAGTAAGGGAGGCGCTCGTGCCGATAGTAAGAGAGGTAAGAGGAGAGGATCTAAGTCCTCCCGTGGCAGAGTCTGACTGCCCACGTCTTCAGACAGCGGTAGGGGCCAGACTGACCAACTTCTGGCAGGCCTGGGAGAAGAGGGGTGCAGACCGGGAGTCTGTTTTGTTGCTAAAGGAGGGGTACAAAATACCTTTTGTACGGAGACCTCCTCTAGTAAAAGTCCCTATAGACCTCTCTCCCAGGTATCGAGAGGAGTCAAAGAGACAGGCATTACATCTGCAGGTGTCTCAGTTGCTAGAGAAGGGGGCGGTGGTGAAAGTCTCGGACCTTCAATCACCGGGGTTTTACAACCGTCTCTTCCTAGTACCAAAGCATACAGGAGGTTGGAGGCCGGTGCTGGATGTCAGTGCTCTCAACGTTTTTGTTGTCAAAACAAAATTTACGATGGAGACCACCAAATCCGTTCTAGCAGCAGTCAGAGAGGGAGACTGGATGGTCTCTCTCGACCTGCAGGATGCGTACTTCCACGTTCCTATACACCCGGATTCTCAACCGTATCTGAGGTTTGTATACAGGAATGTGGTGTACCAATTCCGAGCACTGTGCTTCGGCCTCAGCCCTGCTCCTCTTGTTTTTACGAGGCTCATGAGAAATGTAGCAAAATTTCTACATTTGTCGGGGATTCGAGCCTCCCTGTACCTGGACGACTGGCTGCTCAGAGCGTCGTCCCGTCATCGCTGTCTGCAGGACCTTCAATGGACGTTGGATGTTGCAAAGGAGTTGGGCCTGTTGGTGAACATAGAGAAGTCTCAGCTGACTCCCTCCCAAACAATTCTCTATTTGGGGATGGAGATACAGAGTCTAGCTTTTCGGGCTTTTCCGTCTGCCACCAGGATAGAGCAAGCCTTGCTCAAAGTCCGTCTCATGCTAGAGAAAGACCATTGCTCTGTGAGAAGTTGGATGAGCCTCCTAGGGACGCTATCATCCCTGGAACAGTTTATCTCTCTAGGGAGACTTCACCTTCGCCCTCTCCAGTTCCATTTATACTCCCATTGGAACAAGGACAAAACTTTGGAGGTGGTCTCGATCCCGATCTCCGAACCAGTAAAGACTTGCCTGAGCTGGTGGGACAGCAATATACGTCTTCGAGAAGGTCTGTCCCTGGCAGTCAAGAACCCAAACCACGTGTTATTTTCAGACGCGTCGGATTTGGGTTGGGGAGCGACTCTGGACAGTCTGGAATGTTCGGGTCTTTGGACGACAGATCAGAGGAGCCTGCACATCAACTGCAAGGAGCTGTTGGCTGTTCACTTAGCACTGACGAGTTTCGAGAGTCTACTTCGAAACAAGGTGGTAGAAGTGAATGCGGACAACACCACGGCCTTGGCGTACATCTCCAAGCAAGGAGGCACTCACTCCCACGCTCTGTTCGTCATCGCAAGGGACCTCCTCATCTGATCAAAAGATCGAGGCATCTCGCTGTTGACGAGGTTCGTCCAAGGGAAATTGAACGTCTTGGCGGACTGTCTCAGTCGGAGAGGTCAGGTGATCCCTACAGAATGGACCCTCCACAAGGATGTGTGCAAGAGTCTTTGGTTGACTTGGGGTCAGCCCACCATAGACCTCTTTGTGACCTCGCTGACCAAAAGGCTCCCAACTTATTGCTCTCCAGTCCCAGACCCAGAGGCGGCCCACATAGATGCCTTTCTGTTGGACTGGTCTTACCTGGACGCTTACGCATTTCCGCCGTTCAAGATCATCAACAAGGTGTTACAGAAGTTCGCCTCTCATGAAGGGACAAGGTTGACGTTGGTTGCTCCCCTCTGGCCCGCGAGAGAGTGGTTCACAGAAGTACTTCTATGGCTGGTAGACGTCCCAAGGAGTCTGCCCTTACGGATGGATCTCTTACGGCAGCCTCACGTAAGGAGATTTCATCAAAGCCTCCCCGCGCTTCGTCTGACTGCCTTCAGACTATCGAAAGACTCTCAAGAGCTCGAGGATTTTCGAAGGAGGCAGCCAGAGCGATCGCGAGGGCTAGGAGATCATCTACTATCAAGGTCTACCAGTCGAAGTGGGAGGTATTTAGAGAGTGGTGCAAGTCCTCCTCTATTTCCTCTTCCAGTACCTCTGTAGCGCAAATTGCGGACTTTCTCCTGCATCTGAGAAATGTTCGCTCCCTCTCTGCTCCCACCATTAAAGGCTACAGGAGCATGTTGGCGTCTGTTTTCAGACATAGAGGTTTGGATCTATCAAATAACAAAGATCTCCAAGACCTCCTTAAGTCTTTCGAGACCTCTAAGGAGCGTCGTATGTCGACCCCTGCTTGTTGGAACTTAGACGTGGTCGTACAGTTCCTAATGTCAGACAGGTTTGAGCCATTACATTCAGCCTCCCTGAAGGATCTTACCCTCAAGACACTTTTTTTGGTGAGCTTGGCTTCGGCTAAAAGGGTCAGTGAGATCCATGCTTTTAGTAAGAACATCGGCTTCTCTACGAATAAAGCTATATGTTCTCTTCAACTTGGTTTTTTGGCCAAGAACGAACTGCCGTCTCGTCCTTGGCCTAAATCTTTTGAAATACCTAGTCTGTCAAAAATCATAGGTAATGAAGTTGAAAGAGTGCTGTGCCCCGTTAGAGCTCTTAAGTTTTACTTAGCTCGAACTAAACCAATACGAGGTGGTTCTGAGGCCTTATGGTGCTCTGTTAAGAAGCCCTCATTGCCCATGTCTAAAAATGCGTTATTGTACTTTATTAGACTTTTAATCCGGGAGGCACATTCTCATTTAAATGAGAAAGATCATTGTTTGCTTAAGGTCAAGACTCACGAAGTGAGAGCAATAGCAACTTCGGTGGCTTTTAAGCAAAACAGATCTCTTCGAAGTATTATGGACGCGACCTTTTGGAGGAGCAAGTCTGTGTTCGCTTCATTTTACTTAAAAGACGTCCAGACTCTTTATGAGGACTGCTACACCCTGGGTCCATTCGTTGCAGCGAGTGCAGTAGTGGGTGAGGGTTCTACCACTACATTCCCTTAATCCCAATATCCTTTTAATCTTCTCTTGAAATGTTTTTTAATCTTGTCTTGGGTTGTACGGAAGACTAGGAAGTCTTTCGCAATCTTTTTGATTTGGCGGGTGGTCAAATGTTGTTTCTTGAGAGCACCCAGATTAAGGGTATTGATGAGGTCCTGTTATAGGGGTGTTCGCCCTGGATATAACAGCTCCTGGGAGTCTTTCAGCATCCTGAGAGGATGGCTGGGCTTCGTGAGGAAAGCGGACTAATGAGGCAGAGTAATCATCAGAGTCAGCTTCCTTACCAGGTACCTATACTTAAGTTGGTTTTTTATGAAATATTTGTCAAAAAACTCTTGAGCATATATGCCTTTATTGTATTAATACTGGTCTCTACCCACCACCATGGGTGTGAATCAGCTAATATATATTCACCGGCTAAGTTTAATATTTAAAAATGATATTTTCCTTATAGAATAAATTTTTGAATATACTTACCCGGTGAATATATAAGATTAAAGGCCCTCCCTTCCTCCCCGATAGAGACCCAGCGGACTGAGAAGAACTGGAGTGGTTGAGAAGTATATGCGGTATCTGGCCGATAGTCGGCGCTGGTGGGCACACCCGCAACCTTCATGGCGATCGCTCGCGAGTTTTTGGAATCTGTCGGGCCGTCGGAGACGTCAGCTATTATATATTCACCGGTTAAGTATATTTAAAAATTTATTTTCATATATTAATGTACAGTACTATCAAAATAATTGTTGTTTCTCTGGTGTGAATGCTTACTTTAAAAAAATACAGTAAAGCACTGTAATTCCATCAAGATTACAAAAGCAAGAAGACAGTAATCTGGAATGAGAAGATAACACAATATGTACTGTAATGATTATATGAAAATTAAACATTGATTAAAACGTTTACAAAACAAAACCAATTACTGATGTCTTCAAGTGGAGGGGTACTGTTTCTCATACCTTCACAATTGAACAATCGAGTATGCACATGGGCAGCCGACTACGTGATGGAACTTTCAGCAAGGTCCATTCTTACCAAGAGAAATGTTTTAGCAGACACACTCAATCATCAGGGGCACGGAGTAGGACCAATCCCACATGTGCTAGGCAGAAGCACCTCTTTCTCTTCAGGAATCACCGTTGAAGGACCTGTATACATCCCAGTTGAACCACAACTTTCAGTTTACTGCTTTCCAGCTCCAGACCATCTTCCTGTGAAGTGTGCTAGACTGTGGACGTGTTGTGCGGAGTTCTGTTATACACGCCTTGAGTCGTGTTTTAGCTTTGTATTTCTCTCTTAGAATATCATTGAAAAGATATTAGTTAGTCTTATATGGAGATACCTAAGTGATAAGAAACAGTACTCCATGTCTGCCTCATATGTAATACAGTAACACGGAGAAAGAACGGAGAAAATGGATAGTATGTGAATGTAATAGACTTTACCATAAGAAATGTGTGCATATAGTGACAGGCATCACTGATAATGAACGGAATAACCGTGATTGGTTATGCCCACACTGCGTACGTGAAGCCAGACAAAATAATTTAGTAATATCAAAACTGAAGGAAGATGTGAACGTGAGAGATCTGGCCCTGAATGAACAAGATGCGAAAATAGATAACTGGGAAAACAAAATTGCAGACCTTAGCGCAGACGCAGAAAATTCCACCCAGACTACCGACCTCACTGAGAAAGTTGACATTCTTGCCATAAATATGGAATCAATTAAAGCAACACTTCAAACATTGATAGACCCAAAACCTGAGAAACTGACATTTGCTGACAAAGTTAAGGAAAAAAATCTGTTGATAATTAAATCAACTAATACAACAACTAAAATTACTGAAAGAAAACGTGAGGTTGAACAAGCACTTAAAGACATTCCTATACTTAACACGAGGTCAACTACGGATGGAAATGTTGTTGTAAACTTTGCAAACAATATGATCAGAAAAGAGGCGGCAAACAAAATTCAGACATTGGTGGTTGACACTGAAACGAGAAAAATCGGAAAACTAAAACCAAAAATAATGTTATGCAATGTGTATAATGATGGAGATGATGTAGTAAATGATTTGATTCAAAGAAATCACTGCCTGGACCAAATCCATAATATAGAAGAGAAGATAAGTGTAGTCCTGAAGAAAAGTGACCCGAGGGGGTGGGTGACCACCCACTGTGCTGAAATGTGATCCTGAAGTTCGGAGGTCATTTGTAAATACTCAACATCAGATTAATGATACACCAGGCACACAGACAAAATTAATAAGATTTAACAACATAATACAAGATGACATCACCAGAATTATCAAGAGAGCAAAGAAAACAAATTGTGCGATCGATCCTATGCCAATATCTGAAGTAATTGGAGAGAGAGACTTTTCTAATCTAGCCAAAATAATAATGAGAATAGCAAATGCAAGCATTGATGAATGTAAGTTTCCTAAATCTGACAAAATGGCTATAGTCACACCAGTTCTGAAAAATGCACTGGACTACCAGGAATTAAGCTCATATAGACCTATTGCGAATCTTTCCTTTGTTTCAAAAGTGCTTGAATTTGTAATTCATGAACAACTAGTCAATCACTTAAAGTAATAGAAGCTTTGCCTGATAACCAATCTGCTTACAGAAAACCATACTCTACGGAGACAGCCATCTGCTCTGTTGTAAATGATATGCTAGAAATGATGGATGAAAATAAATGTAGTATCTTAATACTGCTCGATCTCAGTGCTGCTTTTGATACAGTTGTACATGAATTGCTTCTAAAGGATCTACGGTCCATCGCCGTTGAAGATCAAGCCTTCGAATACCTAAAAGACTACTTAGTTAGTAGAAATTACTGTGTACAAATTGGAAACTCTTATTCATCATATGAACCCTTAAACAGAGGGTACCCCAGAGGAGTGTACTTGGCCCAATCTTATTCTGCATCTATACTTTTAGTCTATCGAAAATACTACAAAGGCATGGCGTGAAGTTCAAACTATTTGCAGATGACACACAATTTTACTTCTCCATAAATGATATCAATGACACCACTGAAACTGTAAACCAAATCCTTGATAGTGTTAGAGAATGAATGACATTTAAACAACTAGAATTAAATGAGAACAAAACTGAATTCATGGTGGTGGGTAAGAGAAATGACTTGAGAAACTTGGGTGATATTCAAATGAACATAAATAATGACTCAGTGCCGATATCTAGTAAAGTTCTAGATCTAGGTGTATTTCTTGACTGTAACCTGTCTCTAAATAGGCAAATAGATAATGCAATAACTGCTGGTTATCATCTAAGAAATATTGTGTTTATAAAAAAGTACCTGGACGAAAGTTCTGTAAAGAAACTTGTGATAAACTGTTATTACCAGGATTGACTACAGCAATTCTATTACAATTTACCAAAAGTGCAACTTAAGAAATTACAGAACATAATAAACAGACGAGTAAGACTGATAAAAGGTGTCCCACCTAGAGAAAGTATCACCCCTATACTAATCGATTTACACTGGCTGCCGATTAAAGCGAGAATTGAATTTAAAGTATGTACAATAACCCAAGTTATCAGAACTGGTCTTCCAAAATACTTAGGAGAATTGCTACATATTGTGCAGCCAACAAATCATGTCGATATGAGAATAGTTACAGATGGCTTCAAACTGTTGGAACCTAGATATATGTCCTCTTTAGGCTCTAGAGCCTTTAAATAAGCTCCCACAAAACAGAATGATTGAAGACATTAAGGCTTTCAAGAGGAAACTGAAGACTTTCTTATTTAAAAAATCTTACAACAGTAATGATTTAACAGTAAATGAACAATACGTGATCTGAAACGATAAATACTCTGAACGAACAAGGTAAAATGACAGCGTTGGCAATCACCATCTTGTCTTGAGCAGGAGGTTTCCTGACGCTCACCAATGCCTCAGTGGCCTTCACATCCTCATGCAAAGAGGATCACCAACTGCAGCCACCAAAGGCAGTGGTTGTGGCCACTAGGAAGGTAGGGTGGTTAACGATCGTTAACCGTCATACCAGGAAGGCTTTGGAGACCTTCCTTCTCTCGGGCACCCACACCATTGACTCTCTGGCCCACCAGGTAGTGACTCTGTGAGCTAACACCATTCTGAAATGTCCAGTGATTCTTGAATCGCCTCCTTGAGAGTTTTCAATTCACCTCCCTGCCTCTCGCTTGGCGGTAACGATCGACACTGTTTTCCACGGTATCGCAAGTCGACTTTTGTTAGCGTCAATGTCGGTCGTCGACATTTGTAGGTTGTCAATGTTGTTGTTTTGAAGAGCTCGTCTGCTGCCCTGCCAGTTACTCCTGCGACTGTGCCTTCTCCATCTTCTGCCGCCGAGGTCTGTGCTCCTTCCCCTGACGAGCATCCTTCGGGGGAGAGAGCAATGTCCGAGGTATGTCTCTCCAATGAGTGTTTCCCTTTTCAGTAAAGGGTCTCTTATAGAGACTCCTTTTTGGAGGCTTGCTGTTGATCAGCCTTTTGATCCCATGCTCGTATATCGTCAGTCCGCGACAAGAACCCTTTCAATTCTTTGCCTCCTCAGTCTTCTTCTTTGGAAGAAATTGTCCATCCTGTCTCTTCTAGTTACAGACCTTCATCTCTGTTTCCAATCTCGTCTCAACTTTCTCCGTCACACCAGGCTTTTGCCCAATGGAATATGGTGGTCGAGAGTTTTCACCAGCAGGTCCCTAATTCTGAGATCGCTAGGCTCCGAAACTCCTCCATGGAGGGGTTCTTCCTCTTCGAGGCAATGGACGTCGAACAGGCTGCGGAGAGGTGGAGGAAGTCCAACACAGATTCCCTCCTTCTTAGGGCCTTTACAGCTCGGCCCTACAGCAGCGGTTTCGAAAACGAAGGTGTCTTATAAGCCCTTTCTTGTCAAGTTCAATCGTGGAGGAAAACATCAGAGAGGTGGCGGTAAAAACCGTAAACGCTAGGAGATGTCATCTCCCTGCTTGCCCAGCAGTAGGGGGATGCCTACAAAGCTGCTGGACCAGGTGGATGCAGCTCAAAGCTGAACCTTTTCATCTCTCCTCCACTGATAGAATTCAGTGCTTGTGAGCTCCTTTGCGATGGGATCAGCAAAGGGGCGAGCCCTTCTGGCCGAAGTACAGGCCTGGTTGAAGAAGGGTCCTATCCAGGAGGTCCTCGACAGTTCCCCAGGCTTCTTCAGTCGACTCTTTCTTGTAGAAAAGGCGTCTGAAGGCTGGAGACCAGTTACTGATCTCTCAGCTCTGTAAAAGTTTGTTGAACAGACTTCGTTCAGTATGGAGACGGCAGACACGATCAGTCTAGTGATAAGACTGTACAACTTCATGTGAACACTGGATCTAAAGGACGCATACTTCCAGATTCCAATCTATTTGTCTTCAAGGAAGTATCTGAGATTCAACATTTACAAGAAGACATACCAGTTCAAGGTGCTGTGTTTCGCCTTTTCCACAGCACCTCAGGTCTTCACAAGAGTGTTTGCCCTGGTGTCATCTTGGGCTCACAGGTTCGGCATTTGTCTCCTTCTTTATCTTTATAACTGGCTAATCCTAGCAGACTCGGTAACAACCCTTCTTCAGCACCGAGACAAACTTCTGAGACTTTGCCAAGATCTGGGGATCATGATAATCTTCGAGAGAAGTCTTCCCTGCTTTCCACTCGAAGACTGGTATACCTGGGCAGGGTATTAGACATCAAACAACATGAAGCCTTCCCATCAGACAGGATAGCAAGGCTGAGGAAAGTTGCAAGGCCTTTCCTCAAATGAGAAGATTGCCCAGTCCAGAAGGGGCTATGTCTCCTCGGACATCTATCATTCTTGGCCCGTCTAGTTCCCATCAGTCACCTCAGGATTCAATCTGTCCAGTGACATATGAAGTCCAATTGGAATCTGGCTTTTGATTCTTCGGACACTGATTCCCAGGGGATCAGAGGAACGGATGGATCTCGAGTGGTAGCTGGCAGACGAGAATCTGCTGAAAGGTGTTGATCTTCTCGTTCCTGCCTGATTTGATGCTATTCTTGGACGCATCAAAAGAAGGGTGGGGGTCCCACGTGCTGCGCCACATGGCCTCAGATCTTTGGTCAAATTGCGAATAGTATCTTCACATTAATCTACTAGAGATGAAGGCTGTTTTTCTAGCCTTTCATGAGTTCCACCAGTTTCTGGCAGTTCACTCGGTGGTGATGAGCGACAACACCACGTTAGTGGCTTAGTAACATCAAGGAGCAAGGAGGTACATTTTCGCAGCCCCTATCCCATCTAGCGGTAGAGATACTGAGATGGGCAGAAGCCCACTCTGTCTCACTATTAGCTTGCTTCATTCCAGGCAAGAGGAATGTGCTCGCCGACAATCTGAGCAGAGCATCACAGATAGTGGGTTCCGAATGGTCTTTCGATCATCTAGTAACCAACAAAGTACAGACTTTGTGGGATCCCCGACTGTAGACCTGTTCGCAACAGCCCTGAACTTCACACTCGCAGTGGACTGCTCCCCAGTCCCATATCCCAAGGCTCTCTTGCAAGATGCATTCCAATAACGGTGGGATGTCGACGTGTGCGCATTTCCACCTTTTTGTCTGATGAGAAGAGTACTCAATATGACCAGAACATTGGTCAATCTTTCGATGACCCTCTTAGCTCTGCTATGGTATCACGCGGAATGGTTCCAGAACCTTCTGCTGCTCATGACAGAGCCCCTAAGAGAACTTCCTCCACAACACAATGTAGCTTCGCTACGCCTTCACGCCTGGAGACTATCCAGCGTCTCCTTTCTCAGAGAGGTTTTTTTGTAACGTCACGAAGGGGATGCTTGGATAGCTGCGAAAGTCATCAACTTCATGTTATCAGGCGAAGTGGAACGTCTTCTGTGGTTGGTGCCACGGAAGGGGTTTCAATCCATTCAATACCACTATTTCAGCAAAAGCAGAATTTCTCATGTATCGAGAGAGGAAATGCATCTTTCGGTTTCAGCGGTTAAAGGCTATTGCTCAACCTTCAGTCTCGCCTTTAAACTGAAAGGAATGGGCATTTCCTCATCTTTAGAACTTCCATCCTCATACATAGTTGTGAACTTACCTGTCTTCAGTCAGAAGTGAGACCTTCCCCATGGCACATGGTTCGAGTTCTTTGGTCTCTAGAAGGATCCCTGTACCAACCATTACAACAGGCAACAGTTTGCCTTCGCACCTGAAAGACGGTGTTCCTGGTCGCCTTGGCCTCAGTCAAAAGAGTTAGTGAACTTCATGATGTTTCATTTGACGTCACTTATTCAAGAGGATGGGTAGAGGTAAGCTTCAGCTTCGTCTCTTAGCTTGTTGCCTAGACTCAGAATCAAGGTTTCAGTTCCTAGATTTGACTCCTCCTGGATAATGAGTCTCCGCTTTGTAACTATCGACCCAATCATCTGTTACTATGCCCAGTAAGATGTTTGAGGCGCTACCTAAAGAGATCAGCAGCAGCTCGGCCGAGAGTGTCTTCACTGATAGTCAGCACGTGCAGAAACAAGAAGAGGATCAGGGAAAGCACAATCTCCACATTGATTCGCATGGTCACTGACCTTGCTCTGAATCCCGATCCCCCTCCAGCACGTTGTCCCAGAGCCCACAGTGTCAGGGGCGTAGCTATGTCTCTGGCCTTCAAGAAGAACTACTATGACACAGGTATTGCAAGTGGGCATGTGGAAACGCCAAACTACATTCACTGCCCACTACCTGCAAGGCGTGACACATAGGAACCTTGAAACGTTTTCTATCGGTCCTGTGGTGGATGCACAACAGCGGGTTTAGTACCTTAAGCTCCTTATTGGACCAGTATCAGATGGTTGAGGGCATTGGTTACCTGGGTTTTAGTGTGAGTGAATGAAAGGGAAAGCCTGGCCCTTTTCCTCTCTTCATCTTCCCCTCTCTTGGGCAAATCAGCATCCTGGGTCCTCTGCACAAGTTGACCTCAAACCTCTGGAGGTAAACCATTGCTCCCTTTGTGTATCCTAGTATGGTCCCAATACTGAATACTGTTGCGTCCCTATACCCTAGCGAGGTGGTATTGGAAAGGTCTTGGGCTCCTCGGTTATTCCCTGCAAGTCTCAGAATAACCTTTACCTTGACAGTCACATTGCTAGTTTTTCATCACGCACAGCTTGCGTAGGCCGCAGACCATACTAAGCAGGTTTAGCAAGGTGTTAGGGTCTCCTTACTGTCGCACTAATCTCTGAACAGTAGGGAGTACCCCGGGTAAGGCCAAAAAGCCAGATTGGCAGGGACATCCACCCTCCTGGTGGGTGAGTTACTCCTATAAATAGTGTTGGTTTGTATTCCAGTTACAGAACAAATGACAAATTTGGAGGTAATTTGTATTTTCCTAATGATACAAACCTTAGCCATTTATACATAATTGCCCGCCAACCCTGTCCCCCTTTAAGTCCTACCTCCAAGCAAAGTGAGCTCAATCACAGGTGTGAGTGGGAGGAGTAGTAAGCTAACCCCCTACCCGCTAATTAGCGGGATGGGTAGTTAACCCTCTCTAAATTTTGATGACTCGTCCTTCAAGCTTCGCCGAAAGTAATACCCCTATAAATAGCTAAGGTTTGTATCGTTAGAAAAAAATATATATTACCTACGAATTTGTCATAGTTAGAAGTTAGGACTTATTGTCATGAACTTTAGTAAGTACTGTATTGAAATCATTTTTATTTATAGATTATTACTAAACAAGACTGGCACTCTATAGATTTCAAATCTTGGATGTATACGAGCATAAGTGAATTGCGAGATGTCTATAGTAGTTTTTTTTTTTATTAATTTATGAAAATGATTTAGAAGCTCAGCACAAGCAGGTTTTCAAGGTATAAGTACTATTATTGAGGTCATTGACATGTCTTCCTTTGTATTGCATTCAAAATTTGTTTTAATAACTGCATTACTTTGTAACTACATTCTCGTGTGCCTTTTTCAAGCCACCTCTTGTTTCTCTAATTTTATAAGCTACTGTATTATATTTTTATTAAAGGAATAGACATTTAATTTATATTTATATTTTCAGATTGGCACCAAATTTGCATCTGCCAGTGGTCTTGCTCCTCAATTGCTTTAAGCCAAAGTGGATGGAAAGAAATTAGGAGGAACCATCCATCCCAACCACTGCATTATCAAGTAAAAGTTTTAGTTGGACAGCAAGATGGAAGAAAGGAAGCTGGAATGGAAGTAAGAGCAGAAGGATGTAAAGCAAGTGCTGGCAAGGGCCAAAGGAACACTGCAAAGACCACCCCGAGTAATGTCTACAATACACCATTCCAGGTGTAGGCTACCAAAAGGGTTCAGAAACTGTTGATGACCACCAATACTCATAGCGTAAATATTATCACTGTAAATCTTTTTAAAACTAAACGGTAGTGGAGGAAGATCAAGAAGAATGCAGATAATTAGATGGTGAGATTAGGTGAAGGATGATACATAAAGAAATTTAGTGGAAGAGGTTGATTTTGATACGAAGGTACTAGAGAGGACTCGTCAGGCGATCGACCCCTTAATGTAGGAATAATGGTGGGAAATAGGTGAAATGTTAGTTCATGGTTCATGTATGGTTATCGTAGGCTTCACACAAATGAAGAGGAGATTTCACATCTTTTTTAAATTCAGTGAGAGCATTTTTCATCTTCCCCTTCTAGATTTATCCCTGATTTTAAGACTTGAGTGTAATGTTCTATAAAGATCAACTAGGATGAACTTGGGAAAATTAACAATATTAACTATATTTGACATGACTAAAAGGTGAATAATGAAAGTCCTTCAACAATAAAATCACATATTTATTGACAAGATTTGCCTGGGGAAGTACAGTATGTGAAAGATGTACAAAAATATATGCTTAAAAATTTACATCTTCACATAGTTATTGACTAAGCACATGGGTATATAAAATGGTCCTTAACTGGGTTGGACGAAAGAGGCCATTTCTTCACAAAGGATACGAAAAGTGCCTACTATTGAACATATCCAACCGCTAATTTTTTTCTACACTGTACATAATCATATACATTTCAAGGTCCTTAATTTTCCTCCCCTTATCATTTGGGAGTAAAACAAAATTAATTATTGCAGAAATACCCATCCAATAATACTTTTTAATTCTTTAAGAAAAAGCTTTATCATGATAGAGTTCACAAGAAAAGGTGTGTTCACTTTTTATGCTATGACACAAGTCACAGACTATTCTTTGACATCACTGCCATTCATATCAAGATCAAAAATATCTTTTATCGTATTATTTTTCACCGAGAAACATTGCAAAACTGCGTTCAGTCTTGTAAGCAGGACTTTAAGTCGTAGATTAAAATAAAAGCACTTCAATGTTTGTTTGGATCCATCATATTGCACTGTAATTGCAATAATTTCTTGCACAGTCGAGTTTCATCAAATGTCACATAAGCCATTTGAACAACTGTATAAAACATCCGCTTAATAGTACCACATACACAGCAAAACCCACGCAATAACATACTTTTAAATTAATTATTGTTAAATTATTCTGTTAACTTAATCCACAGCCACCAAGTCTAACTTTAAATGAAAAAAAAAAAAGTTCATGTAATTATAAATCTCGCCAGTCATCAATGTTTATAATGAAGAACTAGAATTTTATAATGCCCAGTTCATGTAATGACTAATAACACAAATTCATCCACTGTTCTGCAACTCTGTATAATTTGACATTTTCTGTAGAAGGGAATTGCATTTGATATACTTAAATCTCCATTACTTTCAAGTACCACAGGCATTGTTTTCATAGACATTATTACCTTGTACAAACAACCTAATATATTTTTTCAAAGGTATTCAATGTCCCGTGTCTATCCCTATTGGAAGAAGTCCGTTGTTCTTCTGTAACAAGATTAAAAAGATCATCAACTTGATGAAATATCAAAATTCTATTGTCAAATGCACAAAAATGTCTACCATTAATCACATTCAGGGGGATACATATGAATAGTTCAGGTTATTAGACTTTCCAACTATGAAGTCCTACAAACAATCAAATTTGCCATGAACCTCGTCATGCTTAATAAATATGCTGCATTGGTAAAAGTACCAATGTGGTTATCATCAACATAGGCAAACATTTTTTTTTTTAATTTAAACAATACAGTAAATGCCATTGCAGTATTATAATATCTTCTGTATGTACAACTGAGACAATATTTACAAATGCCAGATAATTATTTTTTCAGGAACCGTAAAATCAGTCAAGGTAAAAATGTCATTATAAATAATTTCATCCAACGGGTATGTTAACGTTTATAAATTCATTATACTTTATTCATTAGGCAAAAAACTTAATGAAAATGATGGAAAATTTCAGCGGGAAAGACACACTACAGTAACAGAGCCCTGAGTTTGCAGGTGCATTTTGAGTACAGCATTTTTTTTAATTTGTATTAGTTCAAAAAGTAGAAATCTGTTATTACGTTGCAAGTTTGTGATTCACTATTATGAATAGAAGTTGCTCCAAATCTAACTAGATACAGAAAAAATATTGTACTTTCTTTTCCATTACTGTAAGACCGCAAAACTTTGACCTATTTAGTACGGAGGTAAAACTATTTGAACACTCGTATCCAAGAATTTTAAAGTTCATAGAAATTTAACACAAAATTATTCGAACATAAGATTATCAAGTTCTATAGAAATCTAACCACTCAAACAAAGTTACAACAGTAGGAAACCAATTTTGCCAGAAATTTGTCCAACAAAAGACAGACACCATATAAACTTCTTGTTTTTCTCCAAGAGAATAGTATTAACACCTAATATACATTTTAAAGTAACACACTAGATTACAATAATCAACCATGTACAACCTTGCTTTTTAATCCACAGCTAGGATCCAATGGCTATTGAATTCATTTCTGTACAGTCACAAAGTTGAACTTTACTTGACGGAAACTTTCCTTTGTCATTTAAATTCAAGTGCTCCTTGGTTTGCAGAGGTTGCCTAGGAAAACTAAATAGTGTATGCTAAATAATTACTGTACGGCTTTAAACTTTAGTGCCACTCTTGCATTTTTTTTGTCTAACAAGATTTTCAGATGAAACACTAATAGTAAAGAATACTTATAACACTGTTGTGAAGACATTATGCATCATCTTTAAATTCCAATGTGTAACAAGACAAACATCTCTACAAAAATCCAGAACGACAAAATTATCTCCCAAAGTTTTAATTTATTTGGAAGTACTAGTGTAACCACACGAGAGAGAGAAATTTTAAGGAGTTTTGGTTGCACATATGTTTTACGCGGTAGGGTACTTGCTCTTGTTGCTTCAGCCGTCCAATATTCAAGAAGTTATGATATCCAGCCTATGGAGTTGAAATTCCATGTCTAAAGGCTTTGTTGAAGCAGAGTTGAAATTCTTCTCTATTTGGCTCGCGTCCAAAGACTTGAAGATTACGAGTACCATCACAGATAGGATGGCTTTTGAGTAGGACCGTGTGTGCAATTTAGGTGCTGCACATTAGGTATTGGTTGAGGGGTTGAACCATTTAACATTTTGCAATACTTTACCTCGGTTCACTTTCCTTTTTTTTCCATTTTGTTAGTCATTTATGCTAAGGAAAGCCAATCATCTAACATTAATTTAGTATGATTAGTTAGCAGAAGGAACAACTAAGGATCTACCTTAACAATTTTGCAGATGACATATTTTGGTTTTACTTTTACCTTTCACTAGATTTTCTGTAGCAAATGATATAATCTCTTGAGATGATACAACAGATTTTAATTTCACCACACAAAATTTTATTATAAATTGCTGTTAATACTTTTATGATTTTAGCACTGATGTTGGGTGCATGTGGCTTCTATATAAGAGTATTAATTGATTATTTTAAAAATAAAGTTGTTTTGATTCATGTTTTGCAATTATTTTACAGCTGTTCACCCCCAAAAAAGCCCCTAATTGAGTGGGTCTGATGCTTCAATACATAGTACACAAATCCTCATAATTTTCAATTTCTCAGAAGTGATTAAGGGACCTTTCATTATGTATACAGTAGGTTAGACTAACAACTGCCAAAAGCTACAAGGGGGCCACATACTAATATGGAATTTGCTCATGAAAATTTAAAAGTATTTGAAATTTTTTTCAAAACAAAAATCCTGAAAAGTTCAACTAAAAAAAATGCAATTACTTCAGCTCAATACACAAATGCGTATAACTTTTACCCGTGTCCCAGCTGTGTATAAGGCTTCGTAAAAATTAAACTCTTACTTAAAAGCTTGTATGCAGCTGGAGCTTAATGGTTGTAACTGAAGTAGACTTAATACTTTAAGCTCAATGGAACGATAACAAATTCAGGTTAATTTAACGCTGCTAGGGTGAAAAATCTTTGACAGGAGGTGAAATCCATGTGGATGAATCTCAGTTTATATAAACATTTGGTAAGGAGATAAACGTTATTTACAATAATTATAACAAACCTATGCAAGTTACTGTTCTCAAAACCGAGACCTCGAATACACATTTTTGTATTTGTATAAAAATATCTGAAAATACTTCTGGGAGCAAGTTTAGACAATTTCTATCATTCTATTTTGTCTGACAAATATAAAGAAAACTGAGAGATGGAGATTTAACTCAAAAGCCTAGAAAAAAAAAAACGAAACCCACAGATTACCAAGTCGCGTGGAAAAGCCTTAAAAATTTAATAACTTTAAATTGCAATTGGTATCCATAAAAATTAATCCGAGATATTTGTACAACAATTCAGACAATATTATCTATATGGTAACACTTCATAAAATGTCAAATTCCAAGTTAGTCCCATCTACATCACTTTTCCAAAAGTTATGTTAGTTCAAATGAACTATCCTTCAGACGTGAAGCTTTACAACCTGGACAGAAGTCTGGGCTTTTAAAATGCGTATTTTAACTATCGCCTAACCATGGCTTTGTGGATGAAATTATTCTGAAGCAAAGCAGCCCAGTCAAGATCTGCACATAACTAG
The DNA here is from genome assembly GCF_036898095.1 of Palaemon carinicauda. Classification (NCBI taxonomy): domain Eukaryota; kingdom Metazoa; phylum Arthropoda; class Malacostraca; order Decapoda; family Palaemonidae; genus Palaemon; species Palaemon carinicauda. Next base: position 71,045,916 of record NC_090760.1, on the reverse strand, counting down.
AGCAACAACAACAACAAAAAGTGTTTTTTTTTTTTTTCTTATTAACAATTCTTGCCATTTGCACATTTCATTAATTCTGCTGTGGCAAATTTTGATTTGGCATTTAACCAATCTGTGGAATCAAGATGTTACTTCAGCATTTCACCAAAATATCTAAATACAAAATCCAATTCCATATACTTCTCCCCAATCTAATTACATTTATCTCAAACTACCTTTGGCTACTTTTAAAAATATAAGTACTGTATGCTAACAGCTTCCATTATCATTTCAAATGTCTAAAATAGCTATGAAATTTAACTTCTCATTGCTAAGAGTCTTAGCAATACAGGATTCTTGATAAACCGAGGAAAAAAAAATTAATAGAGGATTTCAATTTGTGACCGTCTCGGAGCGCTGAGGGGCTTCAAATTACAATATCTCTCACCAATATTGTTCTAGAGATATTTTTCTCGTGTCTGTCATGCATTTCCTAATGACTATTAGGCCATTTTAGTAACTGCACCGAGTCACTAAGAACCAAACCCCATGGTTAAGAAGGAATCTTCATCATATCCAGCCCAAATCAATCTACATTAAATCACAAACCATAATGTATTCCCAGATTACCAAATGACAAAGAAAACCAGTCCAGCTATCAATAGGTTCAAACGGATGTATCTCTGTACAGAGAGAGAGGGTCGATAATTACTTTTATAAAACGAGGAATTGCGAAAATCAAGACCTACTTTCATAACAATTGGAATTGACAAAATTCTGAGATGTAAAATTAAAAGAGCATATTTTTCATTATAACTAACAAAAATTCACAATTCTTATCAAGCCTTCCCAGCTCGGTAGTAGACACACTCATACCTGATACTGTAACTCCCTTTCTGAGCCTCATCCCAGTGGTGTACCTGGAATGCCAATAAAAAAAGGGTAAAAAATCCCTACCAACAATGTTCAAACCTCTTCTCTTCTAAACCAATAGGAACTTTCAAACTTGTTTAAAAAACTGAAGTGCATGAATTTGAACCCGCATGCTTCAGGCGACATCAGTACCTCTCGCAACCTGACGATGTTGCCGTCACAATTCATGAATCTTGTCACTGATGGGTATGCAGAGTGTTTCACATCCTCAGCTGAGGGTACCCTCCCATGCATCAGCACGCTGCTTGGCTGCTAACCTTTTCCGAGCTGCAAAATAGATGTATTATTAATAATGTATGGTGAGCTGCTACAGCATCACAAGAGATGATTACAGTACTGTAAAATATTCACAAATCTTCAGCCTATCATGAAAGCACAAATTATTAACATTCCCTTTAAAATATGCATATAAAATAACCTTCAAAGAAAAATGAGTAAGTTTTACCATAACATAAAAGACTCGTTTTACTTGCTATAATATTTTAATCATTGCCAGCTGACCCTGTGAGGCATTACTTGAGGGTCTTTGAAAGCGTTCCTTTGACGACCCAACTGCACTTTCTTTTTATCCTACTTTACCTCCATTCCTGCTAACTTTTTATCTTTGCTATACATCCTTCTCCTTCATAATGTAACTGCAAGGTTTTTCCTCGGTTTCACTTGGACACTGAATAACCTCATCAGTCACAGCACCAGCTTACATAACTCAAGTCTAATCCAATCTAAGGGGACTCTACCAGAATTTGAGTAACAGCAATAAAAGGAATCCATTCTGCTTTGACCCACCATATACTAATTCTGCAGGAAATGTGGCTGAATTTTGATATCCAAGTCAAGATTGGAAGTAACTAGGCTAGAATAAAAATGGTATTCCATCTAGTTTTTTCTTAAAGGTTGCTCATGAATGGTAGAAGCAAGGAATAGGAAAATACCCTATCAGGCTGACCATATATACACAAGATCAGCCCCCTCTCCATCAAGCTAGGACAAGGGAGCAGGCAATGGCTACTGATGACTCAGCAGGTAGAACTATAGGCTCCCCCAAACCCCGCCTTCCAAGCTCACAAGGATGGTGAGGTTGCAGACATTACAGGAAACTTGAGCAGGACTCGAAATCACATCCAACAGATTGAGAGGCAGGCATGTTTTTAATTATGAAGAATAATGGTTACTATAACTTTTCAGTTCAGAAAGAGTTCTTTAACAATGTAGCTGAATGTGCTGAACATATCGCAAAGAATAGAGATGATGAGTTAAGAAAAAAGCATTACTATACAGTGGTTACACTGTCCAAAGAAACTGGGTGTTATTTGATGTGGTTTCTTTATACTTTAAATCATTAGTTTTCTCATATCTTCAAGAACTTATAAGTTCTCTGGGAATTCCACCCTCAGTCCTTCCAGCTCTTGATAATCTTTAAAGTTGTAGTATCATACTCGTTTGCATTACCAAATACTGTTGCGGAATATGAATTGACACTTGCAAGTAGTGCTAAGAATTAGGTAATAATAAATTTAGAACCTAATTAACTGTAATCAATTTTATAATTAAGGTAGAATCCTAGTTCGTGCCTTGCGCATTGATACATTGGCCCTAGGGCAGGGAGTAAGGCATTTCTTTGATATATTACGTTGCATCAGATTCCCTATTCTAGCCTTAACAGGAATCCTTTGGAACCACACAGCAGCCTAACCCCAAATAAAATCATGGGAAAACTGGATTATTTCAGCAATTTACTTTGGATGTTCCTATTCCATTTACCTACCCCTGAAAATTTTTATTATGCGAGATAGTGCACCTGAAGATAAAGTTGGTAATAAAAGTATGGTGAATGAATGATTGGACGAATTCCATACGGTTATGAGATAAATAATTGAAAGGCTTTTAAGAGCAACAGTAAGACATTTGCTATGCCTGTACTGAACAGGGACTCTGAGGATACAGGATAAGGATAGGGAAGTGGGGAATATGGGGAGAGGAAGAGTACCACCCGATACAATCCAGTTTACAGCCCGAAGGCAGGAACTCAGGATGGGAAGGAATAAGGAAAAGGGAAGTAGAGGAGAAGAATAACAGGGAGGAGCAGACCCTTGTGCGATGTTAGGTAAGGTTAGGAGCACCTGAAAGTACAGGTGACTAAGAATAAAAAAAGAAAGGACCCGCAGGGAGAGGAAGGGTTTTTTGGTTCTCACTATGTCTATCCCTGTTGCAAGGAGTCTGTCTATCTGGACACTATTTGATGGTAAAAAATTATGCTGGCTGAAGATTCAGACCCATTCCAAGGTATTCAATCACCAGAAATAAGATTAGTAATGTCAAAAGACATAGAATCAGCCATCTTTGGAGTGCTGGACATACTGAAACAGTACATGTATACTTTTAAAAAGTCCACCAGAATTGGAAATTCTTTACACGTGATTCAGGGATGGAGAACATAAATCAAGATGCTATGGAATTCTTTTATTGGTGGTGCTTACCTTGAGAATGTAATATGACTGGCCACATTGAGGTAAGGTTACTAGGGAACTAGGAAGTGCTTTTGTGCCAATAAAAACTGGCAAAAGGGAATCTGTTCCACTGCAAGCCTTGTAGCATTCTGCTAGCTCTCTCTACTGTATATTGGGCTGCGAACAGCTTGATGCCTACTCTTATTGTTCCTACTGACTCATTCATATATCTTGGGGTGGTTGTGGCTATAGGTGATAATGGTATTGACGTCTAATTTATACCAATGGAAGTGTGTTTATTATTGCAAGGTGAATACAAACAGCAGGTAGTATGTAATAACTAGCACTTATGAACGTATATTCAAGGAACACTTTACAAATCTGTCTCTATTCTTCCGGGCCACTGCATAAGACACTATTAACAAGCTTTTTCAAGACCCAATACAGGAATGGCATCACTAACTATCAATTTGAGGTCCAATAAAATGTATGAAAGAGTAAGAAAAATGCTACAGACCAATGTCATTAAATCTCGTTGAGTGGACATTACACATACACAATAGCTAGATATCAAATAATGTTTTCAAAATTTCCTCTCATAAAAACAACTCTCCGGGAGTTTGCAGTGACAAATTTTATGGTACTAAGAACAGCAAACACTACACTAGATATTACAAGGGTACATCTGTAATTAACACCATAAGTGAAGTCCCTGACTTTCACTCAGAATGGCAGTCTCGGCTAATAAAACAGGTCTACAAAAGGTGGTCGGGCTTTTGAGTTTGAGTACCTTCCTTATACTGTAAAATAAAAGTGTAAGTGACCTCCTCATCAAGTTCTTTACAGAAATTACCACATTCCTCTCTTCTTTTATTCTCTAGTCGGTGGCTATAAAGGACAACAATATGGAAGTCGTCAAGTATTTTTTTTCAAGGGATAGTTATAATAAAAATAGGAAATATAAAGTAAATGCTATCATCATCTCCAGCATTAACTAATTGTTATAAACAATATATGAAATACTTTATACAATCATAAATAGAAATGACAAAGTATATCTAAAGTTAATCTTACAATATTTCCTAATAACTATTTCAAAATCTTTCATACAGTAACTTGGCTGAGCTGACTAGATGCCAGATTATACAGTATCCCTTAAACCTTATTAATGTGTCCAATATTGTTCAAATCACACAAGAGACAAGGTAGTAATCTATGACCAGTTCATTGATTATTGCAAAAGCATAAATTACTGTAGCTCCATAATTAATTTGAAACTATTCCTCTACAATGTGTTACTTCCTATAGCATAACATATTTTGCCCTAGAGTAGGCCTTACAGGACACGAAATACATTATTTTATTATTATTATTAGCTAAGCAACAACCCTAGTTGGAAAAGCAAGATTGTATAAGCCCAAGGGCTCCAATAAGAAAAAATAGCCCAGTGAGAAAAGGAAATAAATAAATAAATGCTCTGTGGATAAATTAACAATAGAATATTCTAAAAACAGTAACAAGATCAAAATAGATATATATATATAAACTATAAAAAACTTATGTCACCCTGTTAGGAAGATCATTCCGTAACTTGGTAACAGCTGGAATAAAACTTCTAGAATACTGTGTAGTATCGAGTCTCATGATGGAGAAGGCCTGACTATTAGAATGAACTGCAAGCCTAGTATTACATGGTATTAAATGTTCTCTACAACCATCTGTTCATTCCCATCTGTACTGCTTTCCACTCAATACTTCTCTCCATGTCAAACTTTCTTGAACATTTCTCCAATTTCCACCTCATTTAAGAACAAATCCCAGGGAGAGCTCTATGCGAGAACGTGTGATTCAAAAGGGTTTGTTAAGAATTATCTAGTGTATTGGTAATAACAGAGTCCATTTTTTAATGCATTTTCATTGATTAATAATGGTCTTTTACAATAGGACTTCCAACTCTTGCCTTTTACTTTTCATCTATATTCTGATTTTTCATTCTTCCATGTTCTCCTGCTTTCATTTTCCCTCATACGAAAGTTAATCTAAGACAACAGTCATACGGAAGTTATGAAACTCCACTCACTCTTCTGAACAATCTACTTTAAATAATAATTTCAACGTGCTCTCAAAATGTAACGATAAATATTGCCATGTTTCCTTATATTTGCTTGGACCTATACTCCTTTCCTTCTGTGGCTAACTGTGGTACTGCTTATAGCATACAGTACTCTTTAACTATCCTCCAAAAGAGAAATAGAGTACCTAACAGCAAATGAAACTAACCTTTGGCATCCTTCAATTTCTGTTTCTCTGCCTCACGTACTTCCCTCGATATGTTGACTTTTAGACCGAGGGCTCCGGAAACTAAACGCCGGGCTAAGGAAGCAGACGTTGCCGGTCTTGGTTTGTACGGCAAGAGGGCTTCCGTGATCCGCAATGCCTTGGCCTTGGAGGACTTAGTAGCTGTTGCTAAGGAACGTGTCTTCAGGAAGGGATGATCAATACTCAAGGCTTCAGCAGCTAAAATATTTTAAGATAAATAGTAAATGTTTTCTTTTTAAAACAGTCAAAAATTACTTTGAAAACTCATTTTGCGGTTTCCTTTGCAATCAAAAAATTCTACCAAGTGGTATAACTTGTTTCTTAAACAGTGAAAAGCATAAAACATTTATGTAACAATAATCTACACTAGAAGTATTCGTATTTTGAACAAAATCATTAGAAATGACTAATGAAAATAAATTTTCATATCACTCTAAAGATACTGTTTGTATAAATAAAAGGTTTTGGCCAATTTTGACTGCCATACTTATATGAAACAGAAGTAAAGCTAGAGCCCAAGTTATAAATACTGAATTTTGAGGTTTTCATGGAATACAATTTCAGAAAATATATACTGTACAGTACTGTATATCGGTTTAAAATTCAAAACAATAAGTTATTATATTCATAGACAAAAATATGAAACCCCTTTCAAATCCACAAACTTTTATATTATATACATATAAGTATTCAAGTAAATACATAATTATTATTGATTGACTCACCAATCAAAGCTGAGGCAAAGATTCCCAACGCATGGGTATCATCAACCCATTTGATGTCAAAACCTGTGTTATGGAAACTGCTGAAGACCATCATCAGATCCTGAGTTTTGAAAGCGACAGGGAAGTCGTAGATTTCAATGACGTGGCCGTATTCCTCATCGTTGATTTCAATCTCCTTTGGCTGAAAGGAATAGTAATCGTTGGCCGGCTTCTCGAGCTTGATTTTGCCAAGGGAATCACTCAGTTGACGCTTTATGTCGGAGTTCAAGCACTCTCCGTTATCGTCGTACAAACTGTCCCAGGAATCTTCAACCTCATCGGCCCAGTTGAACTGGAACTTTTTGATGTTCCTTTCACCATCATTAACCTCAGTTATACTTTCCAAGAGACCATCCCTCGTGTCATTATCAGAGGAAGTCACTTCCTCCGTTGAGTCCTTAGCTGACTCGGTCAGAGAAGCCTCGGCTTCCATTTCATAAGCGTCCTCCTCAGATGCCGTTCCACTTGTTATAGCATCGACTGACTTGTTCATTACATCATCTTTGGTTTCCTTCTGGACATCAACCTTGGAATCCTCTGCTGACTCGGATTGCAAACCTTTTGAAACGCTGGAATCGACGGCCACATCCTCTTCCATTTTTTCCCCGGGTTCATTTTCAGGACACTGTCTAATTTCCCTATTGCGACTAACCTCATGATTCAAAGACTCGTTATGAGCAGAATTACTCGAAGCATTTATGAGGTTTTTGGTCATCTCATCCTTGAGATTTTCCAGTGACTTTTCATTTTGATGAATGAGATCAACCCCAGCCTCCACGCTGTCAGCATTTGTATTTATCCGTTCAGACATAATGCAACTGCTGGTATCTTCTGTTTGTAGAGAATTACTTCTTACAGGAGTTTTACTTTTGATGGGTAGTGTGTGATACCTCTGATTTTCCTCATTGTAATTTGACACTCTTCTAGGACTCTCCCCGAAATCAAGGGCCACATTTGGCAGTGATCCCAGCCGTCCCGAAGGAGGCTTACCGGGCGATTGTCTGTTTTGATAATATGCCGCTGGTCCTTTTGTAGGACTTGGGGGATTTGAACCCACCCTCCAATTGTGTTGAGGGCTGTACTGGGGGGTGCGCTCTCTACTGGAATTTCGACTACTAGCTCTGCTACTGTTTATGCTACTATATCTATCGTAATTGTCATACCCTCTGTCATACCTATCTTGACTAGAATTAAAATTACTGTTGTAGAATATTCTCTCACAACTACCCATGCCTCTTTCCCCTGGACTATTTTGTTCTCCATTGTGATTGGCCCTCCCCTTTCCCTGACCATCCTTGAGCTGTTCCACACTCGTATCTCTGCTTCGGGAGTTTCTTCTGCGATTCTTTCGACTTCTCCTCGAACGTGGACTTGGATCGACAGGATGTATGACGTTTTCTTTGCTGTGTATGCTGTGGATATCTCTGGTGGGAGTGGGACTCTTCAGAGCCCTTCCACCACCAAGTTTGTTTTTGGGTGATGGAGAACTGTGCAAGGCGTCCGATTCTCCGTTAGAATACTCATTATATCTTTGATCCGCATCTTGATTCAAACATCTTTCTATCAGCTGAAGTGTCTGAGAACTGAATAATGTGGGATTCTTCTGTCGGCCATAGCCAGGTGTAGATTCCCGGCTGAAATCTCTGGACAATGGAGGTTTTCCATGTAATCTGTCCGTTTCTCCTTCGCATATGGAAATCTGACTACCCTGCCGACTTCCCGGTTTATTGTAGCGATTCCTTCCGCTATACTCGGATGCTATAGAACAAACTGAATAAGCAGGAGAAGGAGGTCGACCATTACTCTCATAATCTAACACTGGCGTAGGGGTCCCCCGGGCAGAGGACGGGTCTGGAGCATGACGTCTTCCTCGGGGTATATACAGCACCTGGTCTGGTCGGCGGCCCTTGCCTTTGTCTTTCAGGTAATCGCCCGAGGTGGTCGCAGTGCTACTCTCGCTATCTGTCCTTTGTCTGTTGGGTATCATATTGTAAGGATGGAAGTCTTGCTGATGAGGATTGTGCTGCGACAAATAGGCGGCGCTCTGTTGGTGATAATTGGGGCTATAATGGGGCTGCGGGTGATGATAGGAGACTGTGAAAAGTTAGGTTTAGGTTGATATGGCTGTGAATATAAAGGCTGGTGAGGCTGCATTGGTTGCTGGCTCTGTTGGGCCGGTTCCTTGCTGCTTCTCGCTGGCGGAGGTCTGTATATCTGAGCTGGTGCTTTAGCTGAAAAGAAAGGAAAATCTGATGAGTAGCAGTTCACAATTTTGACTGAACGAACTACTTTCAACAACATGAATATAACAAACAACACTTATACTGATCAGTAGTGTTCTCAAGAATTAGAGTAAGTTATTCAAAATGCCAATACCAGTAAAAAAAATTTAAAACACCAGTAAAGCATTAACTTATATGAAACATTACCAATATAGCTTTACAGTATTTAAAATTGCATGCTCTTCTGAAATTCTATCAATTCAACCACCAGATTAGGAAGATCATTCCACAACTTGAATAAAACTTCTAGAATACTGTGTAGAATTGAGTCTCGTGATGGAGAAGGCCTGACTATTAGAATTAACATGGATGGTAATAGATTTCTTACAAGCACAAAAAGGAGGTAATGTATATGAAATACTATACCTTAAATAAAAAATAGGGGTTCCCTAGTATAGCATATTCTCTCTGATATGACTTTGGTTCTTCATAGTAGACAAAATTATTTACATTTGCTGAAGAAATGCCCTTTAAAAAGCAAAAAAATTCTCACTTATAAAAAAAAGGGCACATGCCAATGCTGAAGCCAAGTTATCTCAATTTGAGGAGACAATGTACATGAGAAGCAAAAAAATGTGAGTAAAGAGAATGATGTAGTCTCAGTAGAAATGTTGTGGATGAAAAACCTTCAACTGCTTCTCGATACTCTCCAGTTGCTGACGAGACCAGCTTAACCTATCACTCAGTTTGGTGCTTCATGCCATACAATTACAGAATGTGGAACACTGTTTTGGGCCTGATTTACTTACAGGTAAATCAGGTGGGATGACTAACAGTTAAACTGAGGTTGATTAGTGCGTGAAGTTCATCTCTATGTTTACAAAGCAACTGACCTACCACTCAGCTAAATAATATCAATTCTTCATAAAATAGGCTGTTATTCACTATCATCAATGGATAAAATCTCCTTACACATAGTGGGAAATGTTAAATTTGGTCAATCATTATTAACAAATACTAGATTAAAATGGAATTAAGTAATTATAACCCTCTAATGATCCCAGACGTGACATAATCGATGTCAGGCTCATGACTTTTTACGTCGAGTAATGATGTGACATGTATTTACTTATGTTGACGTTTCATAGAATAACTAACAAAGGAATAAAAACATAAAAAAGAAAAAATTATCTGAATGGAAGCCACAAATGTGCATAATCAGATCAAGAGAGGGCTAATAGCTACCGTAACTCGTGAACCTTCATGCATAACCAATTAGGTGCGACATACTGTATACTGCACTGTCTTTTAAAAGGGCCCTCTTATTATCATAGTACAGGTAATGCCTGATCCCCCTAAGTTTTCCCAAGCTCCTCTTTAGGAAGGGTAAAAATTCAATTACTGTATCTTTTAGAACTGTCATGTTTTGTTCTTTGAATTATTTCAAACGACTGCGGTTCTACATAAAACGAGACTACATCATTTATTTCCTGTTGAAACACAAAATTAATTATCTCGCTTCTTTAACAAGATGTCCTCCAATTCACTAGAAGTATGCTACTAAGGCCGACAATTCTTGAACGAACAAAAGCGCAACATTTTCCGACCATTCTTTGCTAATATAAACGAAGGTCAGAAAGTGCAGACGAAACTTACCACGACGACGATTATTTCCCTGCTCGGAGGCAGAAGGCACTGTGACCGGCATCCTTTCCGGGCTGTTTTTGGCTAACGTGTCACAAGGAGATGATGATTCACTTTCCCTTCTGCTGGATGCTGGTGACCTGCGAAAGAAAATACATGTAGTTTGTCGCATATTGTTGAAATTTCTATGACTGAAATTGACCAACTTTATATTATTATTATTATTATTATTATTATTATTATTATTATTATTACTTGCTAAGCTACAACACTACAGTAGTTGGAAAGGCAGGATGCTATAAGCCCAGGGGCTCCAACTTGGAAAATACAGTAGCCCAGTGAGCAAAGGAAACAAGGAAAAACAACACGAGAATATTAAGAACAATAACATTAAAATAAATCCTTCACATATAAACTATTAAAACTTGAAAATAAGAAGAGGACAAAAACTTCAAAATAACATGAGGAAGAGAAAAAAGATTGAATAGTGTGTGTATGAGTGTACCCTCAAGCAAGAGATCTCTAACCCAAGACAGTGGAAGACCATGGTACAGAGGCTATGGCACTACCCCAGACTACAGAACAATGGTTTGATTTTGGAGTGTCCTGCTCTTAGTTGCATATTGTTAAAATTTCAATGACTAAAATTGACAAAGTTCATATGCCATTCACCTTCATATTCTATTAAAAATGTCAATTATTATTAGTAATAGTAATTTCTAAATAGTAGTCAGAAAAAGGAATATCCACAGATACTATTAAAAAATATTAATCCATAAAAAAACATAATGACTTCTACATAAACATAATGTATAGTATATTATTAAACAAGGTAAAATAGCAATTTCCCACTCAAGCCTGTTCCCAAAGGATATAAGAAAAATAATTTTACAGTTTAAGAATTTAAAAATAAAATTAATTAATAAAAATGAGCACATCATCGTCATTACTGGGAGAACTTCCCTATCTTTGCTACCATACCTCCATGTCTCCTACTATTCTGAAAAACTTTTGCTCATCCATTCCCACTACATATTCAAGCCATCTTGCTCTATTTAGCAGTCAGTGGAACCTATCCCCATCCCGCCCAGCCAGACAATCTGTTAGATGGGAGTTCTAGACTCGCTCAAGCTTATAGTTTCTAGTAGTGTCTGCAACCTCACCATCCTCAACTTGAGATATGTCTCGGGGGATATAGGGGGAACCTATATCCCTACCTGCTGAGTCATCAGCAGCCATTGCCTGGCCCTCCCTGGTCCTAGATTGATAAAGAGGGGCCTTGGGTGCTGATCACATGTACATATGGCCAGTCCCTAGGGCATTATCCTGTCCCTTGCCTCTGCCATACACGAGTAGCTTTTAAAACTTAAAGCTAACCACATTCACACTTGTTCAATATCTCATGTCAGTCTTGGCTACACAAGTACAGTACAGACTCCATACGTGGAGAATGTACCTTTACTCTAATAGTGAATGAGATTCAATCATTTACCAATACTGTAGTTTCAACCAAATAAAATGCGAGGTACTGATGGATTAAGTAAAGGAGTTTATATTTCAGGTTAAT
>NC_090760.1:70884200-71031041 GCF_036898095.1 Palaemon carinicauda | reverse complement strand
GGTCCTTGTGAGTAATTAGGACAGTGGTATTTGGCAAAGCAATTTATTGTGTATGTACACACAAGATGATAATGGGTACAAAAACATTACGCATCTCTCGTGATATGTATGTATGTATGAAAGAATGTATGTAACCTTCCAATAAAGAGAGAGAGAGAGAGAGAGAGAGAGAAGAGAGAGAGAGAGAGAGAGAGAGAGAGATTTTAAACACAATAGAGAGTACCCTTTAAAACAGAGAGAGAGAGAGAGAGAGAGATTTTAAACACAATAGAGAGTACCCTTTAAAACAGAGAGAGAGAGAGAGAGAGAGAGAGAGAGAGAGAGAGAGATTTTAAACATACATAATAGAGAGTACCCTTTAAAACACACACAGAGAGAGAGAGAGAGAGAGAGAGAGAGAGAGAATCTTTAAACATACATATAGACAGAAACCCCTTTCAAACAGAGAGAGAGAGAGAGAGAGAGATGAGAGAGAGAGAGAGAGAGAGAGAGTACTCTGCAACAAATCCAGGAAGTTGCGTGTTGTGAACCAGAGATTTGAATCCTAGTTCTAAAATAGCCTTTTATTAAGACACCAGGAGTAGTAGCGGGAGTAGCGGGAGGAGGACCCCTCTCTAAAATAATAACCCTCCACCAAGGTCAAGGTCACACTCCGACTGACCACATCAATTAACTCTTGGCTTTTTTTTTTAATAAGCGACGGGCGTGAAGAAAAAAATCAGACATAAGACAAGTATTCTGAACTTGAACGAATTGCGTCATGCAGATAAAGGGCATCTTCTCTTCCTGGTGTAAAGAGAGAGAGAGAGAGAGAGAGGAGAGAGAGAGAGAGAGAGAGAGAGAGAGAGAGAGAGAGAGAGAGGTCCTACCGTTTTGATGACATGCCATTGGTTTGACGAAGATCAAGGCCATCACGTTTCTCTCTCTCTCTCTCTCTCTCTCATCTCTCTCTCTCTCTCTCTCTCTCTCTCTCTCTCTCTCTCTCCAGCCGACTAACAGCTGGGTATTTAATTGAGTATGTAATTGGGTATTAAGATTAAAAAAATGGCATAACCAATCCCTTTTTTTATTTGATAATTTATTTCCCTCATTCGATTCGAAATACAAACGCAGGGTCTCAGTTCGTCAACTAAGAACGTTACACATACGACAGAGAGAGAGAGAGAGAGAGAGAGAGAGAGAGAGAGAGAGAGAGAGAGAGAGAGAGAGAGAGAGAGAATGTGTTACAATGATTTTATGTCACAAAGACTTTTCAGCCCATCCGCGGAGACTCCATTTATTCTTGGGTAGAACGATTCAAGTTTTTAGAGAGAGAGAGAGAGAGAGAGAGAGAGAGAGAGAGAGAGAGAGAGAGAGAGAGAGAGAGAGAGAGAGAGAGAATGTGTTACAATGATTTTATGTCTCAAAGACTTTTCAGCCCATCCGCGGAGACTCCATTTATTCTTGGGTAGAACGATTCAAGTTTTTAGAGAGAGAGAGAGAGAGAGAGAGAGAGAGAGAGAGAGAGAGAGAGAGAGAGAGAGAGAGTTATTAAAAGCTTTTAACCCTACCTGTTCCTCATTGCCTGACCCTGACAGATGAGAGGTTCCCACTTCAACAACTCAAAAAAGGTGACTGAAGTAATACATTCATACGAGTGATAGGGTGTTTGATTGTGTGACACTTGACATGTTCTATACGCGATAAGGAATCGTTATCTTATCTACACCACCTGTTTGTGTTATGTCTCCGATGATTTAAAAAAAAAAAAAAGTATTAAGTATTTCAGAGGACACTGTTTAAGGTATGGCCAATAGGAAACAATATAATAAATGTGGGACTATAAGTGATTTTTAACAAATTATACATTTGATAAATAAATATAAATTCTAAGCTATGCGAATTATCCGATAACATACCGTATTGTGACCTGGTGTCAATATACATGAGAGAGAGAGAGAGAGAGAGAGAGAGAGAGAGAGAGAGAGAGAATTTTAAACATACACAAAACAAAGTACCCTTTAAAAGAGAGAGAGAGAGAGAGAGAGAGAGAGGAGAGAGAGAGAGAGAGAGAGAGAGGAGAGAGAGAGAGAGAATTTTAAACACACACAAAAGAAAGTACCCCTTAAAAGAGAGAGAGAGAGAGAGAGAGAGAGAGAGAGAGAGAGAGAGAGAGAGATTTTAAACACAGAAAAGAAAGTACCCTTAAAAAAAGAGAGAGAGAGAGAGAGAGAGAGAGAGAGAGAGAGAGAGAGAGAGAGATTTTAAACACACAGAAAAGAAAGTACCCTTTAAGAGAGAGAGAGAGAGAAAAAAAAATTTTAAACACACAAAAGAAAGTACCCCTTAAAAAAAAGAGAGAGAGAGAGAGAGAGAGAGAGAGAGGAGAGAGAGAGAGAGAGAGAGATTTTAAACACACACAAAAGAAAGTACCCATTAAAAGAGAGAGAGAGAGAGACTCGCATCTGACATATTGACTCTCTAAGTGAACCTAGGCCCCACAGCTTGCCAGATTAGAGCGCAACCAACAACAACAACAGAGATAGCATATCAAGACGAAGGTCATCATACGATACGGACTTACCAATCGTAAACACGATTGCTCCCAAACGAACGTGTCAAGGACGTGTTTGAGAGAACACGTGATTGCATCCGGCCAAACACGTTTAGGACGCGTATGGAGTAATGAGAAGAAAAGTGAAAGTAATATGAAGAAAAGGGAGATGGAGACAAAAGAAAATGTGGGAAGAGTAGAGATACGAAAAGATATGAAAGGGGAAACTTAAGAAGAGAGGGTAATAAAGCAAACGAGAAGAAAGTGAGGCGTGGGAGTGAAAGGGAGGGAATGAAAAAAAAAAACAATAAACACAGGAAGAAAGAGAATGAAGAAAATACTAGGAAAAGACTAGAAGCAATACAAAGGAAAAACAAGGAAAACATTATAGAGAGAGATTATGCAGAAAGCAGAATAAAACTAAGAAAAAAAACAAAAGAAAAAAGCTAATAAGCACGAATAAAGTCAAACTGTACTAATCCTCATAAGATATCAGGAAATATCACAATGGCTGCTGATGACACAGCAGATAGACCTATAGGCTCCCCGAAACCCCCTATCCAAAGCTCACAAGGATGGCGAGGTTGCAGTGACCAAAGGAACTAACAAGTTTGAGCGGGACTCCAACCCCAGTCAGGGACGTTATTATTCACCCCTTCCCCTTTCCCCTAGGGGGGGGGGAGTTTAAGTAATTAGGTCCCCAACGCTGGAAATGGATTTTAAAGACATCAAAAGCATGGCGTTACATTAACCAAGGTCAATGGCGTGGTTTATATATATATATATATATATATATATATATATATATATATATATATATAAAATTATATTATATATATATATCATATATATAGATATATATATAATATATATATATATATATATATATATATATATATATATATATATATGGAGATACCTTAATGTGGAAGGGTTTGCACATGACCATGATATGTAAAGCTGTACTAGTCAGAGTCACTATACCATACTAGGTTGGCTTGCTGTGAACAATCAGACCAAAAGTCTCCCACCATCACCAATCCAAACTAGCCTGCGTGGTGATATAAAATGACCAATCCCTAGACATGAATAAGGCCTTTATCCTGCACCACACTAGAAACGGCGGCATTTTTTTTTTTTTTTTTGAGAGAGAGAGAGAGCCTTTTAATCTATAGGCCTACATAAATTATATATATAGAGAGAGAGAGAGAGAGAGAGAGAGAGAGAGAGAGAGAGAGAGAGAGAGAGAGAGAGAGAGAGACCTTTTAAATAGACAAATATATAGAGAAAATCCTTTTAAATATAAAATGAGAGAGAGAGAGAGAGAGAGAGAGAGACCTTTTAAATAGACAAATAGATAGAGAAAATCCTTTTAAATATAAAATGAGAGAGAGAGAGAGAGAGAGAGAGAGAGAGAGAGAGAGAGAGAGAGACCTTTTAAATAGACAAATAGATAGAGAAAATCCTTTTAAATATAAAATGAGAGAGAGAGAGAGAGAGAGAGAGACCTTTTAAATAGACAAATAGATAGAGAAAATCCTTTTAAATATAAAATGAGAGAGAGAGAGAGAGAGAGAGAGAGAGAGAGAGACCTTTTAAATAGACAAATAGATAGAGAAAATCCTTTTAAATATAAAATGAGAGAGAGAGAGAGAGAGAGAGGGGGGGCTTTTAAATAGACAAATAGATAGAGAAAATCCTTTTAAATATAAAATGAGAGAGAGAGAGAGAGAAACACATTTAAAGCTAGATACAATGGAAGGCAGTAAGCTAGGGATGACCCCTAACCTATGTAACGAGAGTAACTACTACACCACACGGGCACGAGTGGGTTGACTGGCTACCTGTGACCTTCAGAAAGAATCACCTGTCAATCAATTCATCTAATTCGAGCATTACCCGGAACACCGTAAGCACGTACCAATTAACCCCCCCCCCCCTCCCCCTCCCCGTACCAGTCCCCCCCCCCCCCCCTTCACAAACACCTACTACCTTACTTGCGCGTCACACGGAGAAAGTCACCGTCATTTTCGTTACGTCACGGCAAGGAAATTACTCTTTTAAGGGATGGTGATGGTTCATAAAAAAAGATGAAGCCTTTTGCTATGAATGTCATAGAAAGTAAATCGCTGGAGAGGATTTGTTAGTGTTACTGTTCTTACTGAGAATCTGTTATTTCTATTACTGTTATCATTACTTTTAGTAATAATATTAACATAATGAAATCTATATATATATATATATATATATATATATATATATATATATATATATATATATATAAACACTAGCAGCCTACCAAGTCTACTACAGGACAACGGCCCCAGACATTACCTTCTGTTTATGGTCTTTCTATGACACTTTGTATATATATATATATATATATATATATATATATATATATATATATATATATATATATAATCCATCATTAAGATATCAAAACTGTATATTACGTATCTTGTGTAAATACATCTTTCTCAAAGGAAATACACAGATAGACAAACAGATAGATAGATATAGATAGATAAAGTGTTTATTCTTGTCAAACTGAATAAAGAAAGTCAGGATCCACTCAACATTTTCAATTACCCTATGGTTCTTTGCATATATATATATATATATATATATATATATAATATATATATATATATATATATATATATATATATATATATATATACATATATAATAACTTACTCCCTAAACAGATAAAACAAAAAGACCTGGCTCTCCACCCCTGTGAATCCTATCAACAACACACAGTCAAAGAAAAACTCTTCATACCGCCACCTGAATCGTATAAACACGACATATATCAGCTGATTCAGCTTATTTCCAGGAAATACCTCTGAAGTGGCGTTAATCAATACCACGATATCATTATCAGATAAGAGTTTTTTATGGAGAAATTACTTTTACTTGCAATGGTGATACTGTTAGCATGTTCTATGATTTGTTTCTTTGTTGTGTTGGGGCATGATTTGGTGCTAATAATAATTTATGGTTATGGTAATTACATTATAGTATTAATAATGAATGGTTATGGTAATCATATTATAGTATTAATGAATGTTTATGTTAATTACATTACAGTATTAATAATGAATTGTTATGGTAATCATATTGTAGTATTAATAATGAATGGTTATGGTAATTACATTATAGTATTAATAATGAATGGTTATGGTAATTACATTACAGTATTAATAATGAATGGTTATGGTAATTAAATTATAGTATTAATAATGAATGGCTATGGTAATTATATTATAGTATTAATAATGAATGGATATGGTAACTATATTATAGTATCAATAATAAATGGTTATGGTAATTATATTATAGTATTAATAAGTAATGATTATGTTAATTATATCATAGTATTAATAATTAATGGTTATGGTAATTACATTATAGTATTAATAAGTAATGATTATGTTAATTATATCATAGTATTAATAATTAATGGTTATGGTAATTACATTAAAGTATTAATAATAAATGGTTATGGTAATTATATTATAGTATTAATAATGAATGGTTATGGTAATTACATTATAGTATTAATGTTGAATGGTCATGGTAATTATATCATAGTATTAATAATGAATGGTTATGGTAATTATATTATAGTATCAATAATGAATGGTTATGGTAATCATATTGTAGTATTAATAATGAATGGTTATGGTAATTACATTATAGTATTAATGATGAATTTATAGTATTAATAATTAATGGTTATGGTAATTACACTATAGTATTAATAATGAATGGTTATGGTAATTACATTATAGTATTAATAATGAATTTATAGTATTAATAATTAATGGTTATGGTAATTACACTATAGTATTAATAATGAATGGTTATGGTAATTACATTATAGTATTAATAATGAATTTATAGTATTAATAATTAATGGTTATGGTAATTATATCATAGTATTAATAATGAATGGTAATGGTATTTATATCAGAGCATTGTTGTGTATATTACGTAGATTATTCATTTTCATCATTATTGATTGACAATAAGCGAGAAGAGTTGAATATTGAAACCTTACAACAACTACTACTACTACTACTACGTCGTTTGAAAAATACATACAAAAACAATATGGCGAGAAGGGGTGAAGGATATTACCTTACTACTACTACTACTATTACTTTTATCATTGCTACTATTAATAATGATTACATAAGAGAGGATCGACGGATTCGTAAGACACACACAGACCAGGAGAGAGACATCCTGTTCCTGGACTGAAAGACGGCTAATCTAAGACATATATTTATTAAACAAAATACAAGCAGTGTTCTAGATCATTATTTACATTCTCTGCTTTTCCAAAATTTATGCAGCAATCTCTCTCTCTCTCTCTCTCTCTCTCTCTCTCTCTCTCTCTCTCTCTCTCTCTCTCTCTCTCTCTCTCTCTCTCTCTCTCTAATCACGTTATCTCATATGCCACTTACCTCTCTTGACAATCAATTATCTCCCATCTTCTTGTAAAATCTCTCTCTCTCTCTCTCTCTCTCTCTCTCTCTCTCTCTCTCTCTCTCTCTCTCTCTCTCTCTCTCTCATCTAGGAATGAGGCCTTTCTTTTTTAACCAACACCAAAACAAAACTGATCTAATCTCATATGTAAACAATAGGCATAACAAATATACACAGTATGAAGTTACAAAAAATATACACAATTATCTTCAAACTTGTAAAATCTCTCTCTCTCTCTCTCTCTCTCTCTCTCTCTCTCTCTCTCTCTCTCTCTCTCTCTCTCTCTCTCTCTCTCATCTAGGAATGAGGCCTGTTTCTTTTTTAACCAAAACCAAAACAAAACTGATCTAATCTCAGATGAAAACAATATTCAAAACAAATATACGCAACATGGGAGTTACAAAATATAAACAAAATTTGCCCTTAACATCATATTCAATAATTATGATTTTAAGGCCATATAAAACGAAAAAGAAAATTGACCACCAATAACAAATATACACAGTATGAAATTACAAAATACATACACAATTTGTCCTAAATATCATATTCAATAATTATGATTTTAAGGTCATATAAAACGAAAAAACTGACCATCAATAAAGCCTAAACAACAACAAGCAACGAAATATCTTACGCAAAACCTTGTCGAAATGATTTTCACTTAGGAAATCTTAGAAGAGAAAAAAGCAGGAAGGCTATTCGAATATAAGACCCTTATGGGCCAAGTTTTAGTGCCACTTTCACAGCCTATACGCTTCCTTATACGATAGGGGAGATTTATTACGATTTTGTTATGGCTGGGTGGAAGAAATACCTTCGCGATAACTTAAGGAAGATTTACTTGTAACCTTCGTTGATAATGTTGAAAGACAGACAGACACAATATTTGTTTGTTTATATATATATGTGTATATGTATATATATATATATATATATATATATATATATATATATATATATATATATATATATATACACTAAATATGAAAAAAGTTTACAGATATATAGTATGCATATATATAAACACACACACACACACACACACACATATATATATATATATATATATATATATATATATATATATATATATATATATATATATATTTATATATAAATATATTTATACATATATGTGTATGCACACATAAGAACAGGATGGAGAACTTTTGATAAACGAAATGAGACTATGAAAATTAAAATGACACTTTCTCCAATAAGAAAAGAATTTAATCAGATGGTCTTACAAGTATTAACTTGTGCATCAGAAACTTGGAACCTCACAACATAAGCTAGCTACAATTCAGAGAGTTATGGGGGGAATAATGATGGGAATAACACTAAGAGACAGAACAAGATCAACATGGATACGAGAGCAAACTAAAGTACTAGAGAATATTCTAGCATGGAAGAAAAAAAAATGGACGTGGGCAGCACACATTGGAAGAATGACAGTAAACAGATGAACAAGAAGAATAACAGGCTGGGTCGCTAGACATTGCAGGGAAAAGAAGAGAAGACAATGAATTGATGAACTAAGAAAATTTGTAGGTATAGACTGGCATAGAAAGACCTTAAACATAGGCGTGTGGAAGGACATATCTCCGGCCTTTGTCTTGAAATGGACTAGTAATGGTTAATGGTAGTATAAGAGAGGGTCGAGATGGCAGAACCATACAGTACAGACGTTAACAGAATTATATGGATTGGAAAGGGATATCCGATAGAGTCTGGTCCCTGATTGAACGACAAGAAAATATGTAGTTTATTAAAGGTACAGTACTTTATCGAATAATGAAGAGATATCTGTATGAGGATTCAATTATTTTTCAATAACTTTATCTTTAGAAAAGCATAATTCCATTGCTAATTTCATCAACATTAAATTACAAAACCCATCGATGAACCTTCATTTACGTAATACAATTAACTTGCAGCATTCACAATTGGTAGAAATGCTCTAAACACTACAGCCTACAAATCACGTCAACACAAAAAAATTGTTACAGATGGTGATAAGCTAATGGAGCCAAGATGATGATATTATTATATGCTAAGCTACAACCCGAGTTGGAAAAGCAAGATGCTATAAGCCCAGGGGGCCCAACTGGGTAAATAGCCCACTAAGGAAAGGAACGAAAAAATTAAATATTTTAAAAACAGAAACATTAAATTAAATATTTCCTCTATAAACTATAAATACTTCAACAAAACAAGAGGAAGAAAAATTAGATAGAATAGTGTGCCCGGAGTGTACCCTCAAGCAAGAGAACTCTAACCCAAGGCAGTGGAAGACCATGGCACAGAGGCTATGGCACTACCCAAGACTAGAGAACAATGGTTTGATTTAGGAGTGTCCTTCTCCTAGAAAAGCTGCTTAGCTTAGCTAAAGAGTCTCTTCTATCCTTACCAAAAGGAAAGAAGCCACTGAACAATTGCAGTACAGTAGGTTTTCGAGCTTTCAAATAAGCAAACTCAAAACTAGACCACCAAGGAATGAAAATATTAAGGCTTTCAAGAAGCTGAAGACACTCTTGTTTTCTATGTGGATTTGATAATTAACACAGAATAAGCAATGATACATTCTATTAATATTATTATTATCCAAGCTACAACCCTAGTTGGAAAAGCAAGATGCTATAAGCCCAGGGGCTCCAACAGGGAAAAATAGCCCAGTGAGGAAAGGAAATAACGAAATAAATAAATGAAGAGAACAAATTAACAATAAATCATTCTAAAAAAAAGTAACAACGTCAAAACAGACATGTCATATATAAACTAGCAACAACATCAAAAACAAATACGTCATAAATAAACTATAAAAAGACTCATGTCCGCCTGGTCAACAAAAAAGCATTTGCTCCAACTTTGAACTTTTGAAGTTCTACCGATTCAACTACC
The DNA here is from genome assembly GCF_036898095.1 of Palaemon carinicauda. NCBI lineage: Eukaryota > Metazoa > Arthropoda > Malacostraca > Decapoda > Palaemonidae > Palaemon > Palaemon carinicauda. The sequence continues at coordinate 71,021,104 of NC_090760.1, read as the reverse complement.
CTATTAGGAAGATCATTCCACAACTTGGTAACAGCTGGAATAAAACTTCTAATTACTATACTTAAGAATATATACATACAACAAACAGATCTTGTAGGTTCTGTAGGGCATAGGGTTACCCATGTGTGATAGGACCAGGAAAACAGCCCTTAAATTAAGTAAAGTATGAGAACTTCAGATAAATTAGATGCAAAAATATATGATACGTTTCTTGAGGATTAATGTGCTGTGTGGTCTCCAAAGATTTTCCTGTGAAAGGCTACACTAGGGAATCAAACAAGACATAAATACCAAAGGAATATACAGTAGTCTCCCCTACTCTAAGGACAGCATATCAAAGCGCAAAATACGGACTCAGTGTGTGGGCAACAAAATCAAATCTTTATTATTACTTGCTAAGCTACAACCCTAGTTAGAAAAGCAGGATGCTTTAAGCCCAGTGGTCCCAACAGGGAAAATAGCCAAGTGAGGAACAGAAACAAGGAAAAATAAAATATTTTAAGAACAGTAACAACATTAAAATAAATATTTCCTATACAAAATATAAAATCTTTAACATAACATGAATAAGAGAAATTAGATAGCATAGGGTGCCTGAGTGTACCCTCAAGCAAGGGAACTCTAACCCAAGACAGTGGAAGACCATAGTACAGAGGCTATGGCATAACCAAAGACTAGAGAACAATGGTTTGATTTTGGAGTGTCCTTCTCCTAGAAGAGCTACTTACCACAGCTAAAGAGTCTCTTCTACCCTTACCAAGAAGAAAATAGCTACTGAACAATTACATTGGGTGAAGATTTGTTTGGTAATCTCAGTGTTGTCAGGTGTATGCGGACAGAGGAGAATCTGTCTAGAATAGCCCAGACTATTCGGTGTAAGTGTAGGCAAAGGGAAAGTGAACCGTAACCAGAGAGAAGGATCCAATGTACTACTGTACTGCCTGGCCAGTCAAAAGATCCCATAACTCTCTAGCAATGGTATCTCAATGGGTGGCTGGTGGCCATTTTTAGTCCAATGCAGGAAAAAGGCCTCAAGCATATCAATTAATGACTGGGGATTGGTCAGCTTTCATCACCATGCTGACCATTGCTGATAATGTCAATACGCAAACCCTTTCACCACGTAGAGGTATCCTCACTCAGAAAGGGCAGTGTGTATAAAGGAGACCTTAAACAAGTTTTTAATTTGTTAGATCCCATTCATTATGTAATTCAAGTAAACACATATACCAAACCATTTCAAAACTTACAGTATTTCATATTAATTTATTTTCCCTTCATAAAATTAATGAAAGACTCATAGATTCATATGTTTTATATTCAAAACCATCTGGAAAATCTTTAGAATTAATTGGCATGTTTTAAAAATTTAAAATCTTCTAGAAGAAACTACACTGATTTCACTGAATGTCCAAAAATTAAATAGGAGTCATGAGTATTATAACATAACTTCCTTTGTGATGCCAAATTTTCACTTACTAACACAAATGACTAAAGTGAAACCTATGGGCAGAAAAAATTTTGACCTTGAAGAACCAGTATATTTTTGGTGCTCAAGAAAATACTCATGATAACAACAATAATGATAATAGTATAAAAGTATATGCAACACATTCTATGTGAAGAGACAGCTACTTGGTGCATTTATGTTTATAACTCATTAACAGCCCAGACATGTTCACATAACCCTTTAATTACCAGTATATTTTACGCAGTTTTTGTGAGATTTTGCACTATTCTGTCCTAAGCTGAACTGCATAAGCTCAAATTGGCTTTCAGAGATAAATATTTAATTCCTACATCAATTGCATCAAGAGAAAAATTAGAGAAAACATAGCTAATAGAATAGAGTAGATTAACTAACTCATAAATACACCAACAATGAACAATTACAAACAGTAACCTCTCAAATAATAATAACTATAACAAAATGTGTGAAAATAAGAAAGACGGTTACACAAGAAGCTTTCTGTGAACAGTAACCCTGAGAAGCAAGGACTTTAATGATAATGAGACACGGTCTTAGTTATTATAATTATCATCATTACTTGTTAAGCTACAACCCTAGTTGGAAAAGCAGGATGCTATAAGCCCAAGGGCTCCAACAGGGAAAATAGCTCAGTGAGGAAAGGAAATATACTACAAGAGAAGATTAAGAATAATATTAAAATAAATTTATTATATATAAAATATAAAAACTTCAAAATAACAAGAGGAAGAGAAATAAGATAGAATATTGTACTCTCAAGCAAGAGAACTCTACTCCACACCAGTGGAAGATCATGGTACAGAGGCTATGGCACTACCCAAGACTAGAGAACAATGGTTTGATTTTGGAGTGTCCCTCTCCTAGTAGTCGCTTGCCACAGCTAAAGGAAGGAACCAGGCTATGATAAATACCCTTAATAATTTGCTGACCTTGAAATCAATTGCTCACAATGTAGATAATAAAAAACATTTACATAAAAATCATGTCAAAGCAACATTACTTCAACAACCTTAAAAATATCATAAATGGACACCTCACATCTTGAAGAAACTAAACATAAAATCAGCTAAGGAGAGTAACAAGTTTAACACAGATGTTAAACAAGTTTAACACAGATGTTAAACAACACCATTTTTAGAATTTTAAAAATCAGGAGAAAACTTATTCAAGCAGGCAATTTCAACATAGTTCCCAATTTACGCTTCAACATTCAACAGTAATGAAAATTTTAATGCTGGTAATTACTGTTCACATACTTGGTTACACTTGAAGTGAAGTGCTTATCAAGTAAGCACAGTAAATTTACACTTACTGCATACATTATTAATCTTTCAAGATGACAGCTACAAGTTCACTAGAAATGCTCAACTTATTGTGAAGTAAAATTAAGGAAGGTACTATTATTATCATTATTACTAGCTAAGCTACAACCCTAGCTGGAAAAGCAAGATACTATAAGCACAAGGTTTGTAGATTGGCGTACATGGGTCAGGTTAGCTACGGACAAGAGAAGCTCATTTTCATTTTACCAAATCAAAAATATAAGTTGTAACCTAACCTAACCTACATCAACGTGTCCTATTCAGGGATACTAAAATCACCCAACAACAGCCGTTACCTCTACGGTAAAATTATAGCTTAACACGGGACATTTGTAATAGAAAAAAAACTTTTCCTACTGTAATTAGAATTTGAACTTTATTTCTGTAGTAAATAAGCCGTTCTCCCACCCCCTTCCCAACAGACGCAGGTGAGAACTGGGGAGCTTTGGGTGGGGGAAAACAGAAAAAAAGTTATTATTTACAATAGAACAAAATCAAAATTCATAACAAACACAATATTAACTGTAGGAAAAAGTGTTTGTCCCGTAAGGAAAGACTTTTCCCTGAACGAAAATATAAATTTTGAGATTCGTTCAAAAGGCCACAAAACCTAACACCTTACCTTACCTAACCTAGCAGTAGTACCCATGTAACAAACTAAGCAAGGGGGGCAAGCACCCGGACCCCCTTTCCAGGTCACAAACCTAGCCCCTGGATCCCGTTTTCCAACTCACAGACCTACCATGAGGAAAGCCCCTGGATCCCCCATCACAGGTCACAGGCCTAGCCAGGGGGCAATCCCCAGACTCCCCTTCCCAGGTCACAGGACTAGCCAGGTGGCAAGGCCCCCAGGGCCCCGTTCCCAGCTCACAAATCCTAAAAGTAGATCACAAATAATGCCCTACCTTATTTCCTTTATATACGCTAATACCGTAACTACAAAGGGGTCCTAAAAGCATAGTAAATTACAAATAATGGCTTACCTTACATGCAAATACAGTACAGTACATACAAACCGTAGGATATAAACAAACAAATGAGAAGTAAGTCAGGAACATAGAATGCCAATATTCTGTGCAATTTTTTGGTGAATTTAAGTGCCCTAGAAAATAATGTACAGAGAAAAAAAACGTTAATTTTACCATCATTTATCGATTCCCCAGTAAATTTTTCCCACCCAAACACCCTGGTTCCCACTGGGTAGCTCCATTACCGTAGGATATATTAGGGTACCTGTATATTTCAATAACAATCTATTTGCGACGGAAATAAAAGTCATTTACGAAGAAAACGGGAGTTTTTCTACAAAAAAAAACCCTTTCTTCATTAGTAAAGCCTTTCCCATGTATTTCTGCAGTAATACAACTTCTACTTGGGATAGTTAGTGGCCTTGTCCGCCATTCAACACAATACACAATTAAATGAAATCCCTATAATCATACTGTGAATAGCTTAAACCGTCCTAAAGGCCTAACTCTTAATATATTTAGACCAGAAGAAATGCTTATAAATCATGTTATGCCATACTTAACATCTCTTTCCAGACAGTATCCTAGTTTGTAAATACATGCACTGAGATGATGATGATAATAATAATAATAATAATAAAGAAAAAAAAAAAAACAAAGAAACTACTTTTCATGAGGATTTTGCCAAACTTTCCTACTTTTTCAACTGCACTCCAAGAGAGGCTTGCCCATCATTCCTGATCAGACTGTGCAGTATAAAATCTGTTGTAGTAGCCCCTACTGTGTGTATATACATTTACACACACACACACACATATATATATATATATACTCTGTATATATTTCTTTAAAACAAAACGACCATGGGAGCCTTTGTATATCAGTGGCCAGTTCCTCCCAGTGCATAGAAATTGGACACCAACTAACCTAAACTTAAATGCCCCAACCTAACCTACAAGCCACATCCTTACCTACTAACCTAACGGGGGAAGGGGGTTAACGCCCCCTACGACCCCCTTTTCACTACCGTATTCTTAGCTAGACGTCATCATACGCACAGGTGGTCGCTATCAGACATACATCCCCGACCATGTAGCCACACCCTTAGGCTAGTTTGAAATGGTAAATAGGCACCTGCTACGATATGCGTACCTTATCCAATAATCCTCTTCCACTAAATATATATTGTAAAATGTCATTGACTATATATGTATTACCCACAAATAAATTTTTCTTAAAACTACTACTGGTAAGCAATAAAATAATGCTAGGTTACCCTAACCTAGAATATATATGAGCTCTTCCCTTGCATTACAATAGTATTTGTTATATATTACCTAAAAGGGATATTTGTTTACAAGACCACGCTCTCCATATACAGTACTGGCAAATTATGCTAAGCAATTGTTTTCCACTATTACTTTTTCTTAATTAAAAACAATTCGCCACAAGTTAAATTCATAAAAACTATAGAATTTTATATAAAATAACTAGCCTTTTTTTCTCGCTAAATGACCTGGAACCGACATCGTCAACATTGACAACCAAAGAGAAGTTTGTGATGCTAGCATACATTTGATATATATTCAAAATATATACTAAATTGAAAATGGAGTAATTTCTCAAAAGTGTCACTATTTGTGAATTGTATATTTTATGGACACTTTTCAAGTAATTTAGTATATATTTTGAATATTAATCAAATGTACGCTGGCATCAAGAACTTCTGTTTGTTTGACTATGTTTACGATGTCAGTTCCCGGCCGTTTAGTGAAGACAACAGGATAGTTTTTTTTAATAATTCTATCATTTTCTATAAATTTAACTTGTTTCCTATTTGGTGGATTGTTTTAAATCATGAAAACAATAGCTTTGCATAATTTTACTCAAAAGTGTCACTATTTGTGAATGGTAAATTTTATGGAAACTTTTGAGTAATTACATTTTTAATTTAGTATATACTGTATTTTGAATATATATCAAATGTACGTTGGCATCACGAAATTCTGTTTATGTACGCTGGCACCACAAACTTCTGTTAGGTTGACTATGTTGATGTTTGTCCGGTTGTTTAGTGAAGAAACCAAGCTAGTTTTTTTATAACCCCTCCCCCCTTCCTCAACATATCTTGCCAGATTTTGCTTTCACAGCATTTAAAGAACCTCCTAATTAATGTACAAGAAGAGGAGGGCTGTAGGAATGCATAATTTTGGAGTAAATAGAGAGCATGCTCTTGTAAACAAATTCCTATGAGAAATATATTCAATTATGGTAGAAATTGTAGTGAGTAATCAAGTCTACATAAACAGAAGTTTGTGATGCTAACGTACATTTGATATATATATTCAAAATACAGTATATACTAAATTAAAAATGTCCACACTGAATGCAAGTGGACGTAAACTTATATATAGGTTTTTTTTTCCATCTCTTTCAATTTTCCAAGAATTCCATTGTTCTGGAAGGCGAATCCCTCATCCAGCAACTAAACTGAGACCTTAAATCCTTTATCAGATCCCATCTGAGGCTTACGGCATCTCCTCCACTACTTCAAAGATTGATTTCGTTGTCCTATCACGTAGGGAAACCCTACACTCTACAGTACCTACAAAATCAGTTTATCGTATACATTTTTTTAAGTATTTTGCATATCACATTGTATAACTAGTGTTTCCCAAGTCATTATTATCGAGACTCTTTGGACATGACCTAACAACAACAAAGTGGTCCCACAGAACAACCACTAAGATGTAATTACGGCTTCTTTGAGCCTTTCCCTTTAAATTTTCCCAGATTTCCTTCATCCTAGACGACCCTAGTCACCCTAATCCCCTGCCAGATCCCTTGCGAGGATTAGGACATGCCCTAACAACAACAGCTTACGACGCACAGGTCTGACAGCTAAAAATAAAACTGCATCTTTACCTTTCACCGTGGGGGTTAGCCAGGAACTTCTGGATGTCGTCGTATACTAAATCCACGAAGTCGTAATCATCATTCACCGAGCTATGGCTACTCATGGAAAACGCCAGCTTGATCACTTTTTTAAAAAATCGAACTAAAAACAAAAACAACATACGCTCAAGGACGTTTCTTCTTCTGTGTATGATCTTCTCTGAGTTTTGCTCGTGACGTCACAGCTAAACAGTGGGCCCATACATCTTTCAAATTATGTTATTTGCACTATTATTTCTGGATAAATAACCCATTCTTTCATATTTATATTCTAATTTCATATTATTATATATTAATAATTAGTATTTCATATATATGTCAATATCTTTTACGAAGGTCTTCTCTACGGCTTGCTCGTGACGTCACAATTAAATACAGAGGCTATACATCTTTCTAATTGTAATATTTACATTATTTTCCCCATATAATTAATCAATTCTTTCAAATATATATTTTTATAATATATTATTATTATATATTACTAAATAGATTTAATATTTATTTAAAATCTCCAATGGAATACTATTTTATAATATGAAAAGTGGTGTACTCATTTACATAAAAACTCCATAGACGGTAGATAGCATCTAGATAGGCAGGATTTTACTTGAGATGACAGCATCCAAATTGATACTTTGGACATTTAAGTGTGAAAATTCCATATCATCCTGATTATCCAAACTATAAATGATATACAGTTCTCTTGGGGATAATCTCATAGGTAAATCACACTATCTAAAGTTAGTAACCTTACGTTATTAAAAGACTTGATGAAAAAAAATATCTATAATTATGTATAGAAGAAAAATTAATTCATAAGGCGTGTATTTTATGTATAAAGGATAGGGTGATGAGAGCTAGGGAGGAATCTGTTAGGTTGAGAAGATCGAGAAAGAGACAGAGAATTAGATGGCTAGATAAGGTGAAGGATGATATGGAAAGACGAGGTTTGATGGAAGATGATGGTGAGAAAGAAGAAGAGAAGTAATTTGTGTTTAACTAGTACTACATCTAATTAGTGCAAGGTTGAATGTCATGTTGAATGGAGAGTTACTTGAGGAGGTGGATCAGTTTAAGTACTTGGGGTCTGTTGTTGCAGCAAATGGTGGAGTGGAAGCAGATGTACGTCAGAGAGTGAATGAAGGTTGCAAAGTGTTGGGGGCAGTTAAGGGAGTAGTAAAAAATAGAGGGTTGGGCATGAATGTAAAGAGAGTTCTATATGAGAAAGTGATTGTACCAACTGTGATGTATGGGTCGGAGTTGTGGGCAATGAAAGTGATGGAGAGACAGAAATTGAATGTGTTTGAGATGAAGTGTATAAGGAGTATGGCTGGTGTATCTCGAGTAGATAGGGTTAGGAACGAAGTGGTGAGAGTGAGAACGGGTGTAAGAAATGAGTTAGCAGCTAGAGTGGATATGAATGTGTTGAGATGGTTTGGCCATGTTGAGAGAATGGAAAATGGATGTCTGCTAAAGAAGGTGATGAATGCAAGAGTTGATGGGAGAAGTACGAGAGGAAGGCCAAGGTTTGGGTGGATGGATGGAGTGAAGAAAGCTCTGGGTGATAGGAGGATAGATGTGAGCGAGGTAAGAGAGCGTGCTAGAAATAGGAATGAATGGCGAGCGATTGTGACGCAGTTCCGGTAGGCCCTCCTGCAGCCTCCGATGCCTTAGATGACCGCGGAGGTAGCAGCAGTAGGGGATTCAGCATTATGAAGCTTCATCTGTGGTGGATAATGTGGGAGGGTGGGCTGTGACACCCTAGCAGTACCAGCTGAACTCGGTTGAGTCCCTTATTAGGCTGGGAGGAACGTAGAGAGTAGAGGTCCCCTTTTTGTTTTTGTTTCTTTGTTGATATCGACTACCCCCCAAAATTGGGGGAAGTGCCATGGTATATGTATCTATGTACATCTACTTAGAAACAATGTAACACTAGCGCTCGCTTTAGAAGTATCTACATTTTAATGTTTCTTTCTACCTGATAAACATTATAACTTAATTCAGTCCACATAAAGAAAAAAAACTTAGTTTAATGCACAATTATTTACGTATCTAACCTTTGTACTTGTGGTAGTTAACATAATTAAACTCATGTATTCTTTCTTAAATATCCACGGCCCTCATATTAAAAATCAAGATAGAGTCATTAAAACACTGGACTAATAAATTTTGGAATAATATGCAGAAGTACCTTGCCATTTGAATATAGGAATATCATTTTGTACATTATGGAAAACCAGATGAGAAATACTAAACGAATTAACAAATATTAGAAAAAGTGGAAATCTGAACTAGACAAAAAACACAATAAGGTTACCGTTACAAGGCTAGGGACCCAACACATAACTGGAAGTATACAGAGAGAGAGAGAGAGAGAGAGAGAGAGAGAGAGAGAGAGAGAGAGAGAGAGAGAGAGAGAGAGAGAGAGAGAGAGAGAGAGAGAGAGCATGTTGGAATAAATTGCTACTCTAATATGGTTATCATGTGCCTGTTCTTCTCTGTTTTCTTTTTTATTTCTCTCCCTACTTTAATGAAACGTGTTTAGAAATTTACTTTACAGATTAGTGATTATGATGGTTTGAAATAAAATAATTTTCTAATTTATTTATTTTTTTTTTTTTTTTTTACAATGTGACATTTGAATCATGATGTCAAATTATGATAATGGTTTTCCTTTGTCTCAGAAGCTGTAACAGTAAGACACTGCAAGAAGCTATTTTATAAAATTTGCGGGAAAATTGTTTATTCGTTTAATGGTTTAAAGTTCACTTATGAGTGGCAGAGGCAAGGGACAGTGACAATGTCCTAGACACTGACTATATATATATATATATATATATATATATATATATATATATATATATATATATATATATATATATAGATAGATAGATAGATAGATAGATACACATACATATGATCAGGACCCAAACTATCTCTTCACCCAAGTAGGACCAGGGTGGGCCAGACAGAGGCTGCTGATGACTCCCTCCCCCAGGCCCCCCCCCACCCCCCAAAAAAACCACAACCCTAGCTCATGTTGATAATGAGGTTGCAAACACTATTAGAAACTATCATCTTGAGCGTGTCTTGAACCCCAGTCTAGCAGAACGCCTAGCAGGGACATGTACAGTAGGGTGACATATTTTCAAAATTATTTATCACCTATTAGGTCACCATTTCATCTAGACGAGACTCAACAACAGCTTTTAAGTATCTTCTCTAAACATTCCTAATTCACTCATTCTGACCAAGCTTAACTAACCGGTAAAATTTTCTGTAGGCCTATTATTTATTCCTCGACCTAATCTTGAACATAAATAATCAATTTTATGATTTAAATGTTTTTTCTTATCTTAATGAAACTTGTTAATTAAGATAATTTGATTGAGAATTATTATTTCTCACAAAAAGCAATCTTTATCTAAATCACATTCTCTTAGGTCACAGGCTAATTTAAGGGTCATCATATTTTCCTCAAATAGATTAAGTTGCTTGTTAGAATTATTACATTGTGTTTTACTGTATTATTATTATTATTAAGCTACAACCCAATTGGAAAAGCAGAATGCCATAAGCCCAGGGGTCCTAACGGGGAAAATAGCTCAGTGAGGAAAGGAAACAAGGAAAAATAAAGTATTTTAAGGAGAGTAACATTAAAATATTTCCTAAATAAACTATTTATACTTTAACAAAACAAGAGGAAGAGAAATTAGATAGAATAGTGTGCCCGAGTGTACCCTCAAGCAAGAGAACTCTAACCCAAGACAGTGGAAAACCATGGTACAGAGGCTATGGTGCTATCCAAGACTAGAGAACAATGGTATGATTTTGGAGTGTCCTTCTCCTAGAAGAGCTGCTTACCACAGCTAAAGAGTCTCTTCTACCCTTACCAAGAGGAAAGTAGCCACTGAACAATTACAGTGCAGTGGTTAACCCCGTTGGTGAAGAAAAATTGTTTGGTAAGCTCGGTGTATGTGTAGGCAAAGGGAAAGAACCGTAACCAGAGAGAAGGATCCACTGTAGTACTGTCTAACAAGTCAAAGGATCCCATAACTCTCTAGCTGTAGTATCCCAAAGGGCGGCTGGTGCCCTGGACAACCTACTACCTATAATTTCGGTGCCGAATGGTTCCTTAACTCAACTAGGCCCAGTTCGAATCAAGTAACTACTGTCCTTCATATCATATCTTCTTCACAGAAAGCTGGGTTTATATGGTTGAACGGTTTGTCGAACCTGCTTGTCAAACGGTTCGAAGAGGTGGAGTCAGCCACAAATGCATAAGGTTTGTGGACAATGGAGCCCCAACCAAAAAAGTTAGGCGATAACAGACTTTTTTCAAACCGTTTGACAAACGTGTTCGACCACCAAATACCTCGTTCACATGTTTGAACATCACTTCAAACACTTGTCCGTCGAACCGTATGGCTGTGTAAATTCGCCTTGACTTTCCACATCAGCTGTGAAGTTGACTCCAAAGGGTGTAATCGCTTAAGTTTTAAACTATTCTATTGAGATTATGTTGCTGACTTGATCTCTTTAAATTCCTATTGATTTCCCAAAGCAGTCAACTAACTACCAGGTATGAAATTAACTTCTTAGCACAAATTAAACGCACTTAAAGTGGTCCAGATTACTCTTGAATTAAAATCATGGCACTTATCTGATGGAAATAATAATTTATCTGTATTTATGAATTGCAGGGACAAAATATAACTTAATAAGAAAAGCATATTGTAGAATAGTGATTGAGAGGAAAAGACGGGTGACGGACGGACTGGTGTGGGAGGAGCAGGATATGTCTAGCTGAAGAGGATCCTGTGTGAGTCAATAGTCTGTCATTAAGCTGTTCTGTGAGAGCTTTACAGGTAGAGATAAAGGTGCAACAACAATAAAAAACAGAGAAAAGTTTATATTAAGTAAAAAACAATGCTTCATAATGTTTTGAGATGGTTTAACCACAGGGACTTGTGTATAATTCAAAGGTGCTATGAGACAGAGGGAGAAGAAAGATCAGACAGGATTGGAATAGAATACAATAGAAAATAAAACTAAGGAGGTACCGATTAAAAGGGTAATCACAGGAAAACCTGTTTTATATATATATATATATATATATATATATATATATATATATATATATATACATATATTAGAAAATATATGGACATGGGCAGGACATATAATGAGAATGACAGGTAATGACTGAATAATAAGAATGACAAAATGGCCCATAGAGATTGCAAACGAAGCAGGAAAGGCAGAGAAGTTGATGGATTGACGAACTAGGAAAATTTGCTGGTATGGACTGTCACAAAAAGACCTTAGAAGACGCGAGTGAAATGACATGTCCGAGGCCTTTGTCCTGTGGTGGACCAGCAACTGTTGATAATGATGATAAATATAAACTATAAATGAAACTAAATTAAAGTTTATCATATAAAATGCTTTAGAAAAAGTTATCTTTCTCTGTAGAAAAAAAAATGATGTAGAAATTCACAAAATCGCCCAAACGATGCATAGAGATATTCAATTTAGAGATAATGTTTCTCGATGACGTCACGATGTAAACAAGATATCTCTTCTTCTTTCGGAAGGTAAAATTGGGTAACCGACGTCACGATGGTTGCCGTTCAATAACACTTGCATAACATGATATTTATATAAGGAAAGCTCTTATTTAACAGCCTGTAGAAGGTAAAAAATACACTTGGTTGTTATTTATGTCCATTTTAAGTATCTGAAATAGGATTAAACGCCAGAAAACCAACTAATTGACCTATAGGTACTTTAGTCAGTTGGGAAACCGGCGCTAGGTGTTCAGCTCGTCTTCGTTAATATATTTTGCTGTTTTAGACATTTTTGTGGATTTCCCTGGACGCCTTCCAGCCTTTATTTAGGTATGGTTTATATTCTGTGTTTTGGTTACTAATTTTTTGCCCTGGTTTAGGCCTACTGTTGTAATAAACTGGTTAATCTGTCTAAGGCTGGCCCTGCCCCAGACGTCAGGGGCTAAGGTTAGGCTAGAGTCTAGTGGAATTGGTAAATATATGATACTTTAATTTCTAGCCAAATACATGAACCATATATTTTTCCTATTTGCTATCTAGTGTTTTGTGAATTTCTGACCATGATTATTGGGGCAAACCATTCGGTGTGACGGTCTGAACGATCGGTTTCATTGTATATTATTCCATGGTAATGTAACCTAGGAAAAAAACTACTGTTTCTTATAGAAAAAATTACGCTCTCTTCGAAAAGGACACTCGTTCCCGTCGCAAATTAATAGTTTCAGAAATAAATATACATCTATATCCTCCAATAATGGGGGACCCCCAGTGGGAACTCGGGGTTTTGGGTGGGGAAAACATACTGGGGAATCGATATATAAACGTAAAACAAGCCTTTTCTTCTCTATACATTGCCTTCTTGAAATTATAATAACTGGAGGAAAATACAAAACAGTATATATGAATAAACTTTGGAGGCGCCATTGCAAAGATTGTGTCATGAAAAAATATAGTAACCAGTGCTGCCAACGTCCGATGTAGATCAAATGTTATTTTGTGACCTGTCATACTACTAGGCTAGGTTAGGTGGGTTTGTTAGGTTCTGTGCCCTTTTTGTACATTTTATATATTGAGTAAAACTTATATGGAGAAATTATTTAATATATGGAAATATCTATCATTACTATCTTTAGTAATGTCAACGTGCCGTTGGTAACTCTGTGTACCATACGTCAACGTTGGTAACACTGTGTATTATTGGTAACGTTGCTAATGTTATCGTTTGTTCGTAAGAGAAGTGACACCGTGCATCTTAAAGTTATCCGAATTGGTTGATCTGTTTGTTTCCGATTGAAATGAACATCAAATTCCCTTAATTCACGTTATTTACTATAGGAAAACAATTATATACCGTTTCCCCAGTATGTTTTCCCCACACAAAACCCCGAGTTCCCACTGGGGGTCCCCCATTATCGTAGGATATAGATGTACAGTATATATATTTCTGAAACTATTCATTTGCGACGGCAACGAGTGTCATTTTTGAAGAGATCGTAATTTTTTCTGTAAGAAACAGTAGTTTTTTTCCTAGGTTACATTACCATGGAATAATATACTAAATTACCGAACGATCCCCCGGTCTCAGAATTCTCCTTGATAATCTGCGCATGCGTGAACATTCCCGTTTGCCAGTGCATACGAGGTTGATGTTTTATTTTCCTGTAATGTTAGCGTGCGCAGCTCAACATTACCGCTTGCCAGTACATACGAGCTTGAGGTTTTATTTTCGTGCGAGCGAAGCGAGGTAATAGCGGAAAAGAACCATTATACTATGTCAAGGAGAATTCTGAGACCGGGGGATCGTTCAGACCGTCACACCGGTCATGAGTTTGTGGACCTCCTTATATAAAGACAATTATGGGGGACCCCAGTGGGAAATGGGTTTTTTTTGGGTGGGGAAATGTTACGAACGTGTGATTTACTGCTATAATAATGGTCAGAAAGGCAAAATAAGCCCAAGATAACTAGTTGAAAAAATATATGCTTCATGTAAATGGCTGAAAACTGGCTAAATATGATTATTTAACACTTTTGAGAGTTGTAAAAGGATACAGAACCTAACAAACCCACCTAACCTAACCTAGTAGTTCCCAGGCCACAACCACTAGTCGGGGAGGCCCCCTCCCCAGGTCACAACCCCTAGCCAGGAGGCAAGCCCCCCCTGGGCCCCCTCTTCAGGTCACAACTTGAAAATGAGTGGTTTGCAGCAATAATAATGGTCATAAGTGCATAGTAACACACAATAACCATTAGGAGAAATATATGCTCCATGTAAGTGGCTGTGAATTAAAGTATATTAATTATCTAAGCTTCACATCACCTCTCTCTAATGTTTTTTTGCCCGGCTGTTTTTCGCTACACGTAAAAAGAATCATAATTTCACTGCTCCTCTGTTCTGGCGAGTGAAATAAGATTGTACTGCATGCGCCATTGATGTGGGTCATTATTTCGAGGATACTTTATACCTTCACATGTGCAACAATAGCTATTTACTGAATGGAGAAAATTTTCAGCCTGATCAATTCCTGAAATGGATGAAATTACACTACTATCAAAGTAGATTACACTCACGGGATGTTACATACATACATACATATACCAAGGCACTTCCCCCAATTTTGGGGGGTAGCCGACATCAACAAAGAAACAAAAACAAAAAGGGGACCTCTACTCTCTACGTTCCTCCCAGCCTTAGACCTGTCCGGGAAGCGCCCCTCCTCCGGCGAGCGCGCTGGTCTGCGCTTGCGGGGAAGGGAAAAAAGGGCTGTAGTAGAACAATATCCGGGAACTTGTGCATAATTATTTGGAAGCTCATAATTGGGTTAAAAAAGCCAGGTAATGATTACGTCATGAAAAAATAGAACGGCTGGCAAAAGCGAATGCAAACAATGAGTGCACAGTAACTCATAATCAGTGTCCCAAGAATAAACAATGAAATTAGACTTTGAAATAGTCTGCACATTTTAATCAAGCGATGCTTAAGTTATTTTGCCCCAGTCCTCATTAATCATACAGAAAAAAAATGCCCAACTAGCTAATACCCTTTCTTTTCTTATTGTGAATAAGAGTTTCACTAGAAATTAAAGTATCGTATATTAACCAAATGTTGTTTATCATTATCTTAATAGATGTCAGGATGCCAGAAAACTCAGTCAATCAATCAATCACTATCTGAAATCGGTATTGTGAAGCTAGTTTTATGATCAATAAAAAATTATGATTTAGTGTTACCTTGCCAGGAGTAAAGGCTGTTTGGAAGCAAACACAGGGTTGAGACTTAGTCTTAGGGTAAGCTAAGGATGTGGAAGTCTAAGGGTGGGGTCACAGTACCCCCTGGTAGGTAAGAATATGGCTCCTAAGTTAGGTTAAGTAGTGTTCTTGTTTGTTTTGCTTATAGAATTTGTTTTTTCAGTCATAACTTTTTGAATTTTAAAACATCGAAAATTTTAAAAAATGTGTGTTTTCCTCCATTATTTACATCAGAACCATTCAAAATACCAATAAATACACCAGTAACTCTTCTTATTTTCTTCATTAGGTATTTTGTGCTATAGTAAATATTTACCCAAATTTTAGTTACCAACTCTGTCTCAAGCAACTACAAAGGCTCTAGCAGTTTGAGAAGCATTTTGGTACTGCAGTTATTGTATTTGTACGTGCCTACGTTGTCAGTTTGAATTTGGATGCCTGAAAACTTTAAATCAATCAATCAGTTTGAATTTTGGTAAATCTTACCCCATGCACTCCCATCCCCCAGCAAACTTCACACCTATTATTCCCTTCCAGCAACTATTGATAGAGTAAAGTAGTTCCTATTTCACAAATAAAGAGAGCCCCCTGTGGAAAGCAGAGGTAGAAACTCCTCTAGTTATCAATCTGATCATTACTATCATTAATTCCAGTGTTGAATATTAATTTGTTGAACTTATATGTCAAGCCACGATGAATTCTGATGTAAACAGTACATTCCAATTGCAAATCACTTCCTTGTATAGGCTAAATGACAAACCTACTATTCTGTTTTATGTAATGGTATTAGCTAGCCTGGTTAGGCTAAACTGTATATAGGTAAAGTTTCCTAAATGTATTGTTTGCTTAATTACGTTAACTTAGCCAAACGCTTGATTTTGAATTTAGGTTGTTTTGGCAGCAGACATCAACAATATTGGTCATGTTATAACCCATTGTCCAAGAATCGTTCGAAACCCCTGTTTTACCACAGCAGCTAGCCAACAGTCAAGTGTAAGGGAAACAAAATTCAGTGAGTTGCACCAGTTTGAAATTTTGAAGCACAATATAAATAAGTTCAAGACATACAGTACAGTATAGGGTTCAAGTAATTAGTGACAGATTAGTTGGTATTAATTCCCAAGAAGAAAATTAGTTTAGGATCTAGGTTAGCCGAACCAAGGCAATGACGACGCCAATTTCTTTAAAAAATTGTAAGCCTATTTTGGATTAGCCTTAATCACTATTATTGTCATATCTGCATGCAACAAGTGGTTGTTGTCGAACACAAGAACTGTTAACCTGCAGCTGTTTTCTTTCCCCAAACATTAGGGCTATTATTTTCCCTCTGAGTTTACTGATCATCTCAGTAAAAAATGATGTGGTCTCATCTTACTCATCTAGGTAATTTTTAGGATGTTACTTTCAAAAGCATCACCTGCTAATGTAAGTGATGAGTTTGGTATGAAAATCTCCTTGATTGTCATTAGAACGTTGTTTGTTCCTTCACTAACAAACTGTACGCTATTTATTGGGATATCTTTCGGTGAAGGTGGAAGATTAACCATTAGACTTAATGCGAGGTGGCAACCTAACCCGACCGCTATAGCAGGGAGGGTAGGGGCTGGGTGGGGGTTACCCAGCCACCTGTATCTATTCACTCATCAGTTAACTACGTCACATTTTTCTTTTGGCTCGTAGAGAATAGACGTCTCCGCTCTCTCCTCCTCAAGGCTTGGCCATATGCAGTATAGACTACCACTTTACACACAAAACTTTCTTTTCAAGGTGTGACTGTTTCTCTCTTTGACTCTCCCATGTGTACCTGTTCTGGTCAAAAAGGGCGCTCCTGCGGCACCTTCATATCGGCGGCTGAGACGAAACTTCATTCGCTGTGCGCGAACTGCAGAGGGCATCACTGTGAGCAGAGTTTGCCCTATGATGAGTTTAGGGAGAGGTCTGCCTCCCAGTGGGAAAAATTTGGGCGTCGTAGGAAGAAGAAGTCCAAGAGAGATTTCTTGCCCCCAGGGTTTTCCTCAAGGGCAAAAATACCTCGGGCTTCCTTCCACACATCTAGATCTCTTTCCGAATATCCTCCTCGCTTGCCTTCCTCCGGTGACAACGGAGTAGGAGCGCAGGCCAGTTAACTCCATGGCAACCTTGGGGTACTGGGGTTATTGTTGCTTCCCCTAGAGGAGCACCTTCAAGTCCAGCTGTGGGGGAGCCATTTTCACTTAAAGATGTGCTGCAGGTGTGACCATCCCTGGGAGTGTTTGCACCCCCTTCTAAGGAAGCTCTCATTCAGCTCCTTCAGTGTGGAGAGACCCTTCGCCAGTTGTTTCAATAGTTGACACCCTAGATGTCTGCGAGGTCTATCTCTTGCCTTCTCCTGGCCCCTCCATGCATTTCAGAGGTCAGCTCTCCCGTTCGCCTATCAGACGGCCTTCTGCTGACGACGAGTCTCCCCACCATCCTCAGGCTACGTTGTCACCTAACATCCCGCAGTTTTTTATCTCTCCCCACAGACACTGTTCCAGCCTGCATGTACAACGCTCTTCTGCTGCGGGTACTGATTGTCAATCCAAGCTCTCCATACGCTCGCTAGTCATCTTCTTATCCTTCCAGACGATCCCCTGTAGGACGTCGTTATGACGCTCCCATGATTGCCATAGATCAAGAGATCGCAGGTTATCACAATCTCGACGCTCTTCCTCGAGAAGGCTTTCTTCCTCACGAGCTAGACGCTCACACTCGCGAGATAAACTCTCAAAGTCAAGAGGTCACAGGTCATCACAATTTTGACGCTCTCCCTCGAGAAGGCATTCTCATTCACAAGCTAGAAGCTCACAATCACGAGATTGATGCTCAAGATCACAATTTGAACGTTCACGGTAGCTTACGATCATGAGCTAAGCGCTCACGAGTACGACGCTCCCGATCACGAGTGAGATGCTCATGATCACAAGCAGGACGCGTGCGATTGCGAACTAGACGTTCACGATCACGGTTGAAACGATCTTCTTCACGAGGACGATGTAGGCGTTCGCGCATGGTCGACACGATGCCCTCTAGCGCGGCGATCTCCTGCTGCTGCTTCTTTCAGATGAGCCATGCTCGAAACAAACGGCAATCTCTTGCAGAAGTCTCTTATTGGGTTGGACTTTTCAGCTTCTCCCAAACAGCCACAGATCCGGACCACTCCTATGGTCCCGCTAGAGAGGTCGCTATCTTTTACGTCCTCTTCTGCAGGCTCTTCTTACCCCAGGAGGAAACCTGCCTTGGCTGGTCAGCCTGAAAACCCTCCGGTTCATGTGTCTACCCCACCTAGACTTAGAGGTGAGGACAGGGTTGATCACAAGTTAGCATCAAACGTTGGTTAACCTCCTTTTACCCCGATACGCTCGGGAGATAGGATGACAACAAGACAGAAGAGGAGGATGCCGCGTGGTACTCCATCTCACGTGGACAGACTCCAACCTCGTGGGAGTAGAGATATAGACTTGCCCCGAAAGATTTCCCTTCGTCCCTTCAGGCCTCAACCTCTGGAAATCGTTCCTTTGTAATTTTGCCCCGTCTCTAATTCACCCAGAGACGAGGACTCTCCTAATTCAGAGTCTCATGCTCCAGTGGAACCACAAGCTCCTCCCAGACCATCCATTCTGGAAGAGCATTTCCCTCCTCGTAGAGAGTCTAAAGACTCAAAGACAGTTCTTAAGAACAGGAAATGAAGAGAGACTCGCAGGCCTGAGACAGATCGAAGATTCCCGAGGGGGGACCTTCCCAAGAACCTACTCATGTTGATGACTTTAACCTACCCCAGTCTCCTATTGGTGAGAACTTGGAGGTAGATGAGTTTCTGGACTTTGAAGATGACTACCTCCCCAGAGCAGCGAGTCCAAAGTTCCACTTTGAAGCCGAGCGTAAGGAGTCGGAACACCCTTTCTGGCAAGTCCTTGCTTGTATGAGATCCATTAACAAGCTGTCAGATCCTGGTACTACTTCTCTCAGGTAGCAGGTGCATCCAGTTCACTGAGGGTAGGCTCCTCATCCAGGGCGTTCCCACTTCCTTTCATCTTGCAGAGGAAGTATTACGAGATAGAGAATGAGCTCCTCCCAGTCCTGACCCTATACCACTCAGTAGAATCCCTTACTAGGGGTGTCTCCGTGCAGAGACTTTCGACTCTGAGAGCTTCCCTTGCAGCAACTGAGCTCCTCAACATAGTGAAAGATGCAAAGTATGCCATGCAGGCTGCTTCATGGCTTAACCTATGGCTGGAGTCATTAGGCCACATTGTAAGATCTGAGGATTTATCCAAGGAGTCTACAAGGCAGTCTCTGAAGTCTTTCCTCTTGTCTGGTACCCAGACCCTGGAATTCCTTTCCCACCAGGTGGTCAATCTGTGGGCAAATGATATTCTGAAGAGAAGGGATACTGTGATTGGGAGATTCCACAGGCAGGTGCTGAAAGTGGAAGTGACGCGCCTGAGGAACTCGGCCCTCGAGGAATCTATTCTCTTCGACCCAGAAGAAGTAGAGAGGGCAGCTGGTAGGTGGAGAAAATCCTCCAAGCATTCTCTCCGCCACAGGGCCATGATGTCTCGGCCATATGGGAGGGCTTCTCAACCTCCCAGAGATCAGCCTCATTCATCAAATCCCTCGACATCTACGTCTTCTGGACCTACCAATAGTGTGCCTAAGCGACCCTTTCTGGCTAAAGACCAGAAGGGTCCCAAAACTTTCAGAGGAAAGAGAGGTGGTAGAGGGGGCGGCCGAGGTTGTTGCTCCCACTAGGAAGGGAAATCCTCTCACAAGTTCACCAGTTGGGGTATGCCTGTGACGCTTCTGGCAGAGGTGGCAGCTCCACAGGGAAGATTCCTGGACGATTGCTGTGAACGGGACCTGTAGGGTATCGGGTCCCGTTCACACAATCTCTTCCTCCACTGACTTGGGATCCAATTCCATTGAACTCCTATACGAAGGGTCCATTAAGGGGCTTGCTCTCCTGGCCTAAGTCCAGACCATACTACAGAACGGCTCTCTCCAAGAGGTCCTCAGGGGGTCCCCAGGCTTCTACAATCGACACTTTCTTGTGAAAAAGGTGTCTGGAGGCTGGAGACCAGTCATAGATCTCTCCGCTCAGGATGGAGACGGCAGACACAGTCATCCAGGCAGTAAGACCAAAGGACTTCATGTGCACATCGGATCTCCAAGACGCATACTTCCAGATCCCAATTCATCTGTCTTCTATGAAGTATCCGATTCATACATGACAACAAATGTTACCAGTTCAAGGTTCTATGCTTTGGTCTCGCGACGGCACGCCAGGTCTTCACCAGGGTGTTCGCCTTAGTGTGATCATGGGCGCACAAGAACGGCATTTGTCTCTTAAGATACGTAGACAATTGGCTGATTCTGGAAGACTCAAAGATGATCCTTCTTCATCATCGAGATATGCTTCTTGAGTTTTGTCAGGATCTGGGGATCATGATAAATCTCAAGAAGTTATCACTGCTTCCATCTCAGAGACTAGTTTATCTCGTTATGATCATACACACCAGCCCTCTGAAAGTCTTTCCATCAGACAACAGAGTACACAGGCTGAGAGAAGTGGCTCGTCCCTACCTCAGATGAAAAAATCTACCAGCTTGTCATTGGTTGTGCCTCCTAGGGTATCTAACATCCCTGATTTGTCGTGTCCCCAATGGTTGCCTTAGGATAAGATCCCTGCAATGGCAGCTAAAGTCCTTGTGGAACAAAGACACTGGCTCCCCGAATGACCTAGTACCGATAGGTCAGGATCAAGTAGCAGATCTACAATGGTGGGTGGCAGAGGAGAACCTCCGCAGAGGACTAGATCTTTTTGCCCGTCCTCCGGATTTGATGCTCTTCACAGATGCATCAAAAGAAGGATTTGAGGGCCCACGTACTGGATCACATGGTCTCAGGCTTTTGGTCCGAATCCGAAAGGTACCTGCATATACAGTATATCTCTTAGAGATGAGAGCAGAATTCCTAGCTCTCCTACAGTTCCACCAGTTGCTGGTGGGTTACTCTGTAGTGTTGATGAGCGACAACACCACAGTAGTGGCTTACATAAACAAATAAGGCAGTATCTCATTGCAGCCCCTATGCTATCTTGCAGTAGAGATACTAAGATGGGCAGAAGAACATTAGGTGACCCTTTCAGCTCACTTTATTCTGGGCAAGAGGAATGTGCTCGTAGACAACATGACCAGAGCGACTCAGATAGTGGGCTCCGAATGGTCTTTGAGTCCTCTGATAGCCAACAAAGTCCTGACTTTGTGGGGTTCCACGAATGTGGACATATTTGCAACATCCCTGAACCTTAGGCTCTCGTTGTACTGCTCCCCAGTCCTGGACACACAGACACTATGGCATGATGCATTTCAATAACGGTGGGACAACATTGACGTGTATGCCTTTCCCCCGTTTTGTCTGATGAGACGACGACTAAAAAAAACTGGAGCATCCAAAAATCTAATGATGACCCTCATAGCTCCACTGTGACATCACGCAGAGGGGTTCCCAGACCTTCTGCAACTTGTAGTAGATCTCCCGAGAGAACTCCCCCCATGACCAGATCTACTCAAACAACCACACGTCAACATCTTTCAAAAAACCGTCCAGTCTCTTCGGCTTCACGCCTGGAGACTATCCAGTGTCTCCTGCGACAGAGAGCTTTTTTGCAACAGTTTGCGAAGAGAATGTGTAGATACTTGCAAAAATCGTCGGTAGCACTGTATCAGACAAAATGGACAGTCTTCTGTGATTAGTGTTGTGGAAGGAGTATCTCTTGCCTTGATGCCATTATTCCAGTAATGGCAGAGTTCCTTGTATACCTTCGGGAGGAAAAATCCCTTTTAGTCTCAGCGGTGAAAAGCCATCGCTCAGCCATAAACCTAGCCTTTAAATTGAATAGAGTAGACCTTTCCTCTTCGTTGGAGTTTTCCTTACTCATACAGAGTTATGAGATCACTTGCCCCCAGTCGGAGATTAGACCTCCTCCTTGGAATGTGGTTCGCGTTTTTAGATCCTTAAAGGGTCCTTTTTAAATATTAAACTTAGCCGGTGAATATATAATAGCTGACGTCTCCGACGGCTCGACAGATTCCAAAAACTCGCGAGCGATCGCCATGAAGGTTGCGGGTGTGCCCACCAGCGCCGACTATCGGCCAGATACCGCATATACTTGTAAACAGCTCCAGTTCTTCTCTGTCGGTCTTGTCGACAAGTTGGTTCCACTCGCTTTATGACCTCGAGTTTTCTACCGAATTGGTGAAGTACTTGGTTTTGGTTTTATTGCTTTCGCCGTGTTGGATTATTCAATACTATCTTCAAAAGAAATGCTTTTGAAAGGAGAGGAAAAGTGTTTTGCCCTTGCTCTTTTTTTTTTTTTATCTCTGGTTTTTCCATTGAGTAAAGATGGCCGACCCTTCCCTCAGTGTACGGAAGTGTGTTTAAGGCTTTTAGTAATTATTTTATCACGTTATAAATTATTGTTGATATTTATAGATTTTCCTCTATATATTTTATATCTCACCCGCCTTTATTAGGCCTCTTCGATTAGCTTTCCATTTATACTAAACATCAAGATAAATTTTATGTTTTGTTTATATGCGGCCGTTACCTATTCCTTGTAGGCGGTCCCATTCAACTTTTATTTTTGTTAAGTTTAAATCAATTGCTCTGTAAGAGTTATGAAATGAATATTTTTTAGAAAATATTTTAAGAAATATATTCTTTGAATAGTCTTCGTGCTGTTTTTTTTCAAAGATGAACTAACGTTTGGTTTTTTTATGCTACGCAGTTTGCGCTCTATCGTTACGATAGAGAAAGAGAGAATCACGGTTTCACTTTGCAGAAAGAGTAAATCGATTTTGACGTTTTGTTCATTCTTCTTCAAACTGAAGTGTTTTAGATACTAATTTAAAGGAACTTGTTAATTTTCAATTTCTTAGTCCTTTCAGTTTTTTCCTTTGGTCAAATAACCTGTTTATTGACGAAGGGTGACTGGGCAATTCTCTTGTGTGTGACAAGAGAGAGAGAGAGAGAGAGAAAGAGAGAACGATCCGATCTTTATTCTCGTCCCAAGTCTCTGTACAAGGAGTTTGGGAGCGAGTAACGTTCTCGATTCAGTTTTTTACTCTCGTCCCAAGTCTCTGTACGGGGAGAGAGGATAAAACGTTTTTAGTTTTTATTCTCGTCCCAAGACACTGTACGGTGAGAGATTGAAAACGTAGTCTTTAGTGAACTAGTGTTTAGTCTCCTCCCCAGTCACTGATCCTTTTTAACTTTATATATTTCCGTTTTATTCGATATATATGTTTACTGATTTTTGCATGTGTGTTTCATTTTGTACTAATGTGCTTACATTATACGACTCATTTCGCAATTATAACCTTTTGATGTAAGGGAGAATTGCGTGCTTCAGGTAGAAATCAGTTTTATTCATGCCTAATGTGAAATTATTGAAAAATACGATATCAGTGAAGTAAGTGCAAAAAACATGTTCTGTGTTGCGGAGGGTTCGTTTGTTCGTGCTTGTCGCTCCCCTAGTCCGAGACCTCTTTCAGGCTCCCCTGCACCAGGGAGAAGTAATGTCGTAGGACTTAAGGGGACGAGAGGCTTTAACCAACGTACAGACGTTCCCTCTTTGGTATCGGACGTTTCTCGTCAAGATCGCCCTTACCATAAGACGGGTGAGACTGTGTTCTCCTCGTCATCCGAAGACTTTTCGCAAAAGAAACCTTGGCGACAAGGTTTCTAGACCCTTGAAGCGAAAGTCAGTCCCTTCAGGACAGGTCCAGCGTCCTGGCTGTGGCCATTGGGACAGCTCTGACCCTTTGCAGTCGTCGGAAGACTGTTTCGCCTATTAAACGCAAGCGTAACACGGGGTCCGAAGGTAGCGGTAAAGGCAATGTTTTGCCAACACAGACGTTACCGTCGTCTCGGCCCGTTCCGACTCCCGTTGATCCTAAATGGGTTGTCCTGCAAGACATGCAGACTAAGCTTGCCTCCCTTATGGAGAAGTATGACGTTGAGCAGGTTCACGATGAACCTTGGATTTCGAGTCGCCGTTACGCTTAACGAGACTCTGGCCGTCAGCCGCCCAAACGAGCATTTACTCGTCCGTTTGACGTTAGTGCTGACGTTTCTTGTACTTTGAAACGTAATGTCAGTAGTTTTTCACGTCGGTCACGTGACATGGATCCTCCCTCGCTGCAGTCTCGTGTTGACTTTCAGCTGCTGCCGCAGTCTCGTGTTGACGTTCAGCCGCTGCCGCAGTCTCGTGTTGACGTTCAGCCGCTGCCGCCGCAGCCCCGACTGGACGTTCGCCGACCGGCTCAGTTGCCTCGACTTGACGTTGAGCGTCAATCACCGCAGTCGAAGGTTGTTTTGCCTGCTCAGTCTATGCAGTCAAGGCAGTTCCGACGTGACGTCGAGCGTCAATCAACTTCAGTTGTTGTTGTTGGTCAGTCACAAGGATTTCAGTCCTTTCAGCAGCGGCGTGACGTCGCTTCCTCTACTGCTACTGCTGCTCCTTTGCTTGTTGACATTGCCTGTCAAGCGTTGCCGCCGCGGCAGGTCTCTCCTTTTCATGAGACTCGGCAATTGTCGGACGAGGTTCCTTCAGATGAGGAAGTTGCTGATCCTCCTCCTACTGATATTCCTTTGGGGACTTTGTCAGACGGAGAGGAGCCAAAAGCTGCTCAGCCCTCTATGGACTTTAAAAAAATCATGCTGATTTTTAAGGATCTTTGTCCGGACCATTTTGTAACTGCTGCTCCTCGTTCGCCTTCGTCAGAGTTTACGCTAGGCCTAGCTACTTCGAAGCCGTTGTTTTCTAAGCTAGTGCTCTCTCGCTCTTCTAAGAGAGCTTTACGTTTGCTAGGCAACTGGTTGATCACCAGGAGGAGTTTGGGGGAGACAGCCTTTGCTTTCCCTCCTTTTAAACTGGCTTATAGAGCGAGCGTCTGGTATGATACGGGAGAAGTTCTCGGCTTGGGAGTTCCTGCCTCTGCCCAGGGAGACTTCTCAAGCCTCATAGACTCTCCCCGTCGCCTGGCCATGAGACGCTCCAAGATTTTATGGTCGGCTTCAGAGCTAGACCATCTCCTGTTAGGAGTTTTTCGAGCGTTTGAAGTTTTTATTTGTTGGATTGGTCCCTGGGAGCCTTAAGTAAGAAGGTCTCTCCAGCTGTCAATGTATTGCTGTACAATTATGTCATGCATGAACAAGGCTATCAGGGATGGCTCCAATGATCTGACAGCCACGTTCTCTGCAGGAACAAGGCTATCAGGGATGGCTCCAATGATCTGGCAGCCACGTTCACTGCAGGAGTACTTAAGATGTAAGTGCGCTCAATGTGTTCATTGTCAAGACAAACTTCACGATGAAGACTACCAAATCTGTCTTGGCAGCAGTAAGGGAAGGCGACTGGATGGTCTCTCTCGACCTTCAGGATGCATACTTCCACATCCCGATTCATCCAAACTTTCAACAACATCTGAGGTTTGTGGACGGGAAAGTAATGTACCAATGTCGAGCACTGTACTTCGGCCTCATTCCTGCTCCTCTTGTTTTTACAAGGCCCTTGCAAAATGTAGCAAGCTTTCTACATTTTTTGAGGATTCAGAGCCTCCCTTTATTTTGACGACTAGCTAATCAGGGCGTCGTCATTATATCGCTGTCTGGAGAGCCTCTAATGGACATTAGACCTAACCAAGGAGCTAGGTCTCATAGTGAACGTAGAGAAGTCGTAACTTACAGTACCCCATCCCAGACTATTCTTTATTTGGGAATAGAGATACAGTGTCTGATTTTTCGGGCCTTTTCGTCTCCCACAAGAATGGAACAAGCTCTGTTAAAAGTCCTTCACTTGCAAGAGAAAAACAGTTGCTCTGTAAGAGTTTGAACTAGCCTCGTGGGAACTCTTTCATCGCTGGAGTAGTTTATCTCTCTGGGGAGACAACCTATGCCCTCTCCAATTTCACCTAAACCATTGGAACAAGGAGAAGGGCTTAGAGAGTATCTCTTTCCCAATCTCCAACTCAGTCTAGACATGTCTGACTTGGTGGGACAGCAACATCAGACTTCGAGAAGGTCTTTCTCTTGCGATCAAGAACCCAAACCATGTGTTGTATTCAAATGCATCGGATTTGGGTTAGGGAGCTCCACTGGACAGTCTGGAATGCTCGGGTCTTTGATCCACGGATCAGAAGGAACTCCATTTAAGGCAAGTAACATCTCTCCTTTGGCGAGATTTGTGCAAGGAAAAATGAATGTCTTGACGGACGGCCTCAGCAGAAGAGGACAAGTCATCTCCATGGAGTGGACGTTGCATAAGACTGTGTGCGAGAAGCTATGGATGACATGGGGTCAACCCACCATAGATCTTTTTGCGACTTCTCTGACAAAGAGGCTCTCGACTTACTGCTTTCCAGTTCCAGATCCAGAGGCAGCCCACATACTGTAGACGCTTTCCTGCTGGACTGATCTCACCTGGACGTTTATGCCTTTCCACCTTTCAAGATCCTAAACAAGGTGCTGCAGAAGTTCACCTCTCACGAAGGGACCAGGTTGACATTGGTTGCTCCACTCTGGCCCGCGAGAGAGTGGTTCACAGAGGTACTTCAATGGCTGGTAGACGTTCCAAGGAGTCTGCCTTTAAGGATGGATCTCTTACGGCAGCCCCTCGTAAGGAGTCTTCATCAAAGCCTCCCCGCGCTTCGTTTGACTGCCTTCAGACTATCGAAAGACTCGCAAGAGCTCGAGAATTTTTGAAGGAGGCAGCCAGAGCGATTGCGAGGGCTAGGAGAGCATCTACCATCAAGGTCTACCAGTCGAAGTGGGAGGTCTTTAGAGACTGGTGCAAGTCATCATCCATTTCTTCTTCCAGTACCTCTGTAGCCCAAATTGCAGACTTTCTCCTGCATCTGAGAAATGTTCGCTCCCTCTCTGCTCCCACTATTAAGGGCTACAGGAGCATGTTGGCTTCTGTGTTCAGACATAGAGGCTTAGATCTGTCCAATAATAAAGATCTCCAAGATCTCCTTAAGTCCTTCGAGACCTCTAAGGAGCGTCGTATGGCAACTCCTGGATGGAACTTAGACGTGGTCCTAAGGTTCCTAATGTCCGACAGGTTTGAGCCATTACATTCAGCCTCCCTGAAGGATCTCACCCTCAAGACCCTTTTTTTGGTGTGCTTGGCTTCGGCTAAAAGGGTCAGTGAGATCCATGCCTTTAGTAAAAACATCGGCTTCTCTACAGATAAAGCCACATGTTCGCTTCAGCTTGGTTTCTTGGCCAAAAATGAACTGCCTTCTCGTCCTTGGCCTAAATCTTTTGATAAACCTTGCCTATCAGAGATCGTAGGCAACGAGGTTGAAAAAGTACGGTGTCCAGGTAGAGCTCTTAAGTTCTATTTAGCTCGTACCAGATCCTTACGAGGTGGATCTGAGGCCTTATGGTGCTCCGTTAAGAAGCCCTCATTGCCTATGTCTGAAAATGCTTTATCGTATTTTATTAGATTTTTAATCCGAGAGGCTCATTCTCACTTAAGTGAAAAAGATCGTTGTTTACTTAAGGTCAAGACGCACGAAGTAAGAGCGATAGCAACTTCCGTGGCTTTTAAGCAAAACAGATCTCTGCGAAGTATTATGGACGCGACCTTTTGGAGGAGCAAGTCGATGTTCGCTTCATTTTACTTAAAAGACGTCCAGACTCTTTATGAGGACTGCTACACACTGGGTCCATTCGTTGCAGCGAGTGCAGTAGTGGGTGAGGGTTCTACCACTACATTCCCTTAATCCCAATACCCTTTTAATCTTCTCTTGAAATGTTTTTAATCTTGTCTTGGGTTGTACGGAAGGCTGAGAAGTCTTTCGCATCCTTTTTGATTTGGCGGGTGGTCAAATGTCGTTTCTTGAGAGCGCCCAGATTAAGGGTTTTGATGAGGTCCTGTTGTATGGGTGGTCGCCCTGGATATAACAGCTCCTGGGAGTCTTTCAGCATCCTGAGAGGATGGCTGGGCTTCGTGAGGAAAGCGGACTAATAAGGCAGAGTAATCGTCAGAGTCAGCTACCTTACCAGGTACCTATATTTAATTGGGTTTTGTTATGATATAATTGTCAAAAACTCTAGGCATATACGCCTTTATTGTATTAATACTGGTCTCTACCCACCACCATGGGTGTGAATCAGCTATTATATATTCACCGGCTAAGTTTAATATTTAAAAATGATATTTTGATTATAAAATAAATTTTTGAATATACTTACCCGGTGAATATATAAATTAAAGGCCCTCCCTTCCTCCCCGATAGAGACCTAGGGGACTGAGAAGAACTGGAGCTGTTTACAAGTATATGCGGTATCTGGCCGATAGTCGGCGCTGGTGGGCACACCCGCAACCTTCATGGCGATCGCTCGCGAGTTTTTGGAATCTGTCGAGCCGTCGGAGACGTCAGCTATTATATATTCACCGGGTAAGTATATTCAAAAATTTATTTTATAATCAAAATATCATTTTTACGCGACCACTACGCCATGCAACAGATCGTAATCTCACTTTGAAGACGGCGTTCCTACTCGCTTTAGCCTCGGCAAAGAAAGTTAGTGAACTTCAGGGTCCCATTCACTCATTCAAGGTATTGGGGGGAAGTAACGCTCAGCTTCGTCTGTGAGTTCATCGCAAAGACTCCAAATCCGGAGGTACTGGAACATAGATTTGGGCCCTTTTAGATTAAGAGTCTACGTTCTGTAACCAGTGACCCAGATAAACTTTTACTTTGCCCCAGTAAGGAGTTTGAGATACTATCTCTCATCCCTTTTTGTTAGCTCATATAGGATTAAATGGAGGGTCACCAAGAATAGCATCTCTTCTTGGATTTGCAAAGTCGTAGTCTTTGCTCTTAATCCTAGCCCTCTTCAAGCTCAAGACCTAGAGCTCATGATGTCAGGGGCATCCAGCTTTGCCGAAAGATATCCCTTTAAATAACTACAGGTTTGTACAGTATTAGGAAAAATACAAATTATTTCCAAATTTCATTTTAGACATAAACAGAGAAATGAATCTTCCCTGATGTTCATATTGTAACAGTTATGTATATGAACATCAGGTGAGTGTAGAAATAAGAAATCTTTGTATTAAAGTTCTAATTTTTTGTGGTTGATGATTGTGAGTGTTTTATGTGTCTCATATATTCTGTCAGTATAGTTTTAAAGTGTGAAAATTTAACTTTGTTTTTCATATCTTTTTTGTTTATTTTTAAATGTAATATGTATACTTCATGTAATATATGAAAGGGTGGTCTTGGGTTTTTCACATTGTATACAGCAAATGATAAAAATAAGGCTGAATACAATATACTGTGCCTGTATATTCTTTCATTCTTACAGTATACAGTATTTGATGTTTTTTTTTTTTTTTTTTTTTTTTTTGTACTGTACTGTACTGTACTGCTCATCCAATCACTGAAAGAAAAATCCTAAACTGTTATCTTTTATTTTTCAGAAATGAAGTAAGCATCATTGTATGTAGACTTAGGTAACCCAAGGCTCCCAGCATGCTGAGGAATAGTTGCGGAATAGCTGCATTGTTCCTGGGAAGATCAAAATTCCGGTTGCAATGTTTGAAGGTCAGTATAAACTCTTTGTTCGTATGTATATGCAAACATATTTTCCTTTGATATATTGTTATAGCAGGAGTCTTCAGCAGAGCTGGAACAGAAGTTGAAAATGGTAACGAGATACAGTAGTTAGCAAAAGTGGTGGGCGTGACTAAGTTGCCCCACCCACTCTCCTGTCAGACTCTTCACTCTTGTCTTTGGCTGCAACAAGTACTGTCGTACTGGTGCATCCCATCCAGGGCGCTTTAGTCTTTTCTGATACTTTTAATTTGAATGGATGATATTAGCTTTACTCGACTAATTAGACGAAGCCGGAAGGGAAATGTAGGTTTTACTTTGCATCGGCTTATGGCTAAACCTTTACAAATCTAATCACTTTCCGATTACAGACGTGATTGTGAGAAATTATCCCATTTTACTGAATGCAGAGTATGGCGTCGGGTTAAAGGCAGGGGTATTTTTTGAGGAGCTGAGAGCAGGAAAGCTAAGTCTTGTCAATGCTGAGAGAATGCCTGAAAGCATTTAGCACTTAGGGCTCCTCATCAGCATGACTGTTTGCTGAAGCTTGTGGGTATGTGTTCTCGGCTTGGAGCCGGTTAGTATGTTTTAGGAACTTGGAAAACTTTGATCTACTTAGGCGAGTTTTTTCAAGTTTGGTGGAGTATAAGGTGATCGCCATACTGTACTCTAAAATGTGCAAGACGCTCTTCCATGCAGACCGTTAACCCTTTTACCCCAAATGGACGTACTGGTACGTTTCACAAAACTCATCCCTTTACTCCCATGGACGTACCGGTACGTCATTGCAAATAATTGCTATTTACATTTTTTAGCATATTTTTTGTATCTTTATGAGAAACTTCAGGCATTTTCCAAAATAATGAGACCAACCTGACCTCTCTATGACGAAAATTAAGGCTTTTAGCGCAATTTGATAAAAATATATTACAAAATGTGCTTGAAAAAGAAAACGCCTAGGGGTTAAGGGTCGCAAAGTTCCAAATAGCTTGGGGGTAAAAGGTTCAATGAAGACAGACATAAGGAAGGTTTCGCAGTTAGGCTCTCATAGCTAAGGGGTTGTGACGTAGCTGCAAGGGCATAAAAAGGCTCCGAGACCAGTAAACATCTGTGACATACCTTTGCTCATCCTCTGTGATTAGCTTTGGTGCCATTCCCCAGTTCCAGTCGCCCATATGTCTCTGACATCAGGGCCATGGTCTCCTGCGTTCCTTGTACCAGTAATCCTAACCCCCGTGTCCGTGTTACTGGTGCCAGTGAGAGAACCTAGCGCTTTCCCTGTGGCAGTGATTTGTACTGTTGTACTGACCAGGCTGACATGAGTCTTTTTATAGTTTATTTATGACATATATGTTTTTAACGTCGTTAATAGTTTATATAGGACATATCTGTTTTGACGTTGTTACTGATTTTAGAATGATTTATTGTTAATTTACTCTCATCATTTATCTTTTTCCGTATTTCCATTCCTCACTGGGCTATTTTTCTCTATTGGAGCCCTTGGGCTTATAGCATCTTGCTTTTCTAACTGGGGTTGTAGCTTGGCTAGTAATAATGATAATAATAATGTAGTTCCTGTTGGAGCAATCCCTGTGATTCTCCCCTTTGGAGAACTTTGTCATCAATGGTCGCTCAGATGGCTTCTCTTCTTGTAGAACCTGAGGAGAAAGTTGGTAAGAGGTAGAAGTGAGTTCACGAGATCACTTCTCCCCTTCTGATTCTGACTCTTCTTCCAAAACGAAGTCCAGTAAAGCTAGTTGTGGTCGCAGGAATAAGGCTCTTGACAACATCACCTCTTTGGGGGAGGTGATAATAAAGTATGTGATCTATAATAAAACTTCTATTGACCATAACCCCATTGAATGGTGAATGTCAGCTGACTCAGGTTCTCCAATAATTGGCACTTTTCAGCAAATTTTCAGGCCATACATAGTGGTTTGTCAAACTGCTGTTTTTTCCATTAGCTGCTTAAATATATAGTTTATTTATTAACTTATTTCCTTTCCTCACTGGGCCATTTTTCCCTGTTGGAGCCCTTGGGCTTATAGCATCTTGCTTTTCTTACTAGGGTTATAGCTTGGCTAGTAATAGTTATAATAATGCAGTCAGTTGTTGAATACTCGTTTCTAAAGCCTTCCTGCATTCTCGGTTGATTAAAGTCTAGCTATATTTCCGTTTGTCTGTTCGGACGGGTTCTTGTTCACTGACTTACTACCCTGGTAATCAGGCTGGCCAGGGATGTATGGCCCAATGCAGGGCAGTGCCCTTTTCCTGACCATGACCCCATGTGGGCAGGCATGCTCCTATCCCTGATGGGTCCTGGGCCATGAGTAGTCTGAGGCCCAGGTGGCCATCATAGCTACCCTGATAGCCAGGCTAGGTGTAGATGCAGGTCCTCATTATTATTATTATTATTATTATTATTATTATTATTACTACTACTAGCTAAGCTACAACCCTAGTTAAAAAAGCAGGATGCTATAAGCCCAAGGGCTCCATCAGGAAAAATTATCCCTGTGAGTAAAGGAAATAAGGAAATAAATAAACGATAGGAAAAGTAAAGAACAATTAGAATAAAATATTTTAAAAACAGTAACAACATTAAAACATATTTTTCAATATTAAACTTACCCGATAATCATGTAGCTGTCAACTCCGTTGCCCGACAGAATTCTATGGAGGGATACGCCAGCTATCACAATACTAGAAGGGGGTGTACTTACCAGCGCCACCTGTGGCCAGGTACTCAAGTACTTCTTGTTGACACCTCCTCAATTATTCCTCTGTCGTGCTTCCGGCAAGACGTTCTGGGATACGCTTATGATCTTCGAGTATTTTCACGGCTAATTGGTGAAGTATTCTCTCAGATTTTGGCTGTCGCTTTACTGGAAACCTTCTTATATTAGCTAGATAGCTTTTATATAGTCCTGATTAACGGTTAACGATCTTTTGCTTGATTTTGGAACCCCCTTTGGCTAACTCTTTGGATTCAAGATGTCTGACATTTCGCAAGCCCCCTCCCATAGACGATGTAGGTCTTGCAATAGGCGTATTCCGAAGGCTTCGGTAGATCCTCACACCGCTTGTTCTGACTGTAGGGACAGGCCCTGTCAGTTAGAAAATCGATGTGAGGAATGCGCCGGACTTTCGGAACTGGAATTTGTCCGTCTTTTGAAATATTCAACTAAGTTAGAGAGAGGTAGAGTTAGGAGGAGTTCTTCTCACTCTTCACTTTTTTCCTCACCTCATGATCCCCTACCTTTTCCTACCCCTGTAGTGGCTACCCCCGAACCTACTGTTTGCCCTCCGCCTGATATGTCTGTTGTTTTGCGTGCTATTCAGGCCTTAGGCGATAAAGTAGAGTCAGTGGTAAGTGATCATAAGTCTCTGATGGCCGAAGTCAAGGAACTTAAGGTCAAGAGTGCAGTGGGTGGAATTAGTGCCAGTGCTGTGACGAGTGCTAGTGTCAGTGCAGTGCCAAGTGCTAGTGTCAGTGCCAGTGTGGTGCGTGAGGATACTTCTGTGCGAGCCAGTCGTCCTCCCAGTCCGGGACCTCTTGCAAGCTCCCAAGCCCAGGGGAGAAGCAATGTCGAAGGGCATAAGGGTTCGGCAGGCCTTGTTAGGCGCACAGAAGTATCCTCGGTGGTTGCGGGCGTGTCTTCCAAAGACCGTCACTCCCACCTGCAGACGATTGAGCCCGTCTTTTTCTCGTCCGCTGATCAACTGTCAGGGAAGAAACGTTGGTCTCAGGTCTCGAGACCACTTAAACGCAGAGTCCAGTCCGCGAGTGCTCAGCCAGGTTGCAGTCATTGGCTCAGCTCTGACTCGCCGCAGTCATCTGTCGACTGCACTCCGCCCAAGAGGAGTAAGGTTCTGCCACAACAGAGCTCGACTGTTAAGG
The DNA here is from genome assembly GCF_036898095.1 of Palaemon carinicauda. Taxonomy (NCBI): domain Eukaryota; kingdom Metazoa; phylum Arthropoda; class Malacostraca; order Decapoda; family Palaemonidae; genus Palaemon; species Palaemon carinicauda. The sequence goes on along the minus strand of NC_090760.1, from coordinate 70,987,002 downwards.
CTTTACCTCAGCCTACTGTAGTTTCTGCCGACCCCAAGTGGACTCTTCTACAGTCCATGCAAGCACAGCTTTCGGACTTGATGCGTGAGTGTCGGGCTGAGAGTGTTGCGCCTCCGCCTCCGCCTACACTCCCTCCGCCTGCGCTCGCTCCGCCTGCGCTCGCTCCGCCTGATCGCAGTACCACCTGCCAGGCGTACGATGTTGAGCCTCGTTCTGAGTTTGCTGTTCCCAGTGGTGTTCAGCCTCCGCCTTCTTTAAGGCAACCTTTACAATGGGATCAGGAGGATTATACCTCTCTTCCTCCGCCTCCACTTGCTGCTCCACCAGTGGTGCAACACTCGGTTGAGGTACAACAACCTCTCCCGTCCATGAGTCAGTCTCCTCAGCTCTCGCTGCAGCGAGCTCAACCCTCCACAAGGCAAGCACCACTACACCTTAGCCTTGCGCCTCAGGAGCCTCAGCTTGCGAGACATTTACCTTGTTCTGCGCAGCCTCTACCTCATCGCGCTCCGCTCACACCACAGGAACAGGAACTTGCTACTCCGCTTCCGCCAACAGCTCAGCAAGCGCAACCCTTGGGTTCAACCACTCATGCTAGGAGTCAGCCTCCTCCACCCATGCGCCTTCCTTCTGCTTCGTCTTTTATTCAGCCTTTGCAGTCTGAGCCTCAGGTTTTCCCTCAACAGTTACTTGAAGAGGAAACCACTAATATTGTTCCTACTCGTTCTGACTCTGCTGTTCAGCATTCTTGTCCGATCTCTTCGCTACACTCTGGTGATGAGGCGTCTGATGATGAGGCGGCACACCTGGATCCCTCGTCAGACGTGGATGAATCCAAGCCTTCTCCACAGTCTATTGACTTTCGTAAGGTCTTGGCTCTGCTTAGGGAGGTTTACCCAGACCACTTTGTCTCTGCTATTCCCCGCTCTCCGCCATCTGAGTTTTCGCTGGGCATACAACAAGCTAAGTCCACCTATACTAAGCTAGTCCTAGCAAGGTCCTCTAAGAGAGCGTTAAGGATCTTAGGGGAGTGGCTGCAGACTAAGCAACACCTTGGCAAAACTTCTTTCATGTTCCCTCCGACTAAGCTCACTTCGAAAGCGAGCGTTTGGTATGCCACAGGAGAAGCACCAGGCTTGGGAGTACCTGCCTCTGCCCAGGCTGACTTCTCAAGTCTGGTAGACTCGCCTCGGAGAACTGCAATGAGGCGCTCTAAGGTTTGCTGGACCTTCTCAGACCTTGATCACTTACTGAAGGGAGTATTTAGAGCATTTGAGATGTTCAACTTTCTAGACTGGTGCCTGGGGGCCCTCAGCAAGAAGACCTCTCCTGCGGACAAGGATTCTGCCATGCTATTAATGTCCTGCATGGATAAGGCCATTAGGGATGGATCTGGTGAGCTTGCGTCGATGTTTGTATCAGGGGTTTTGAAGAAAAGGGAACAGCTGTGTACCTTCCTTTCCTCCAGCATTACACCTTGTCAAAGGTCACAACTCCTTTTTGCTCCGCTCTCGAAGTTCCTCTTCCCCGAAGAGCTGGTTAAGGACTTGTCTGCTGCCCTGATACAAAAGGACACACACGATCTTGTAGCCTCATCGGCTCGTAAGTCTAAGGTTGCTACCTCAGTCCCCAAGACTTATCGCTCCCCAGTGGCTGATACCCCTGCTACGAGGTTCATACCGCCCTTTCGTGGTAGAGCCCCCAGCCGAGGAAGCTCCCGTCCAGACTCTTACAGGAGCAAGTCTAGGAAAGGCTCCAAGACATCTAAAGGAAAAAACTGACTCTCCGCATCTCCAGACAGCAGTAGGAGCCAGACTCAAGATCTTCTGGCGAGCCTGGGAGAAGAGAGGTGCAGACGCCCAGTCTGTCAGTTGGCTGAGGGACGGTTACAGGATTCCATTCTGCCTCAAACCACCTCTGACCACATCTCCCATCAACCTCTCTCCCAACTACAAAGAAGAGGACAAGAGGCTAGCATTGCACCAGGAGGTGTCGCTACTTGTGCAGAAGAAGGCAGTGGTTATAGTCCGGGACCATCAATCCCCGGGCTTCTACAACCGTCTCTTTCTTGTGGCCAAGAAGACAGGAGGTTGGAGACCGGTGCTGGACGTCAGCGCGCTCAACGCGTATGTCACCAAGCAGACGTTCACGATGGAGACGACGAAGTCGGTCCTAGCAGCGGTCAGACAGGAGGACTGGATGGTCTCGTTGGACTTGAAAGATGCCTACTTTCACGTTCCTATTCATCCAGACTCCCAACCTTTCCTGAGATTCGTTTTTGGAAAGGTTGTCTACCAATTCCAAGCCCTGTGTTTTGGCCTAAGCACAGCTCCTATGGTGTTCACTCATCTGATGAGGAATATAGCAAAATTCCTACACTTATCGGACATCAGAGCCTCCCTCTACTTAGACGACTGGCTGTTGAGAGCCTCCACGAGTCGTCGCTGTCTGGAGAATCTCAACTGGACTTTGGACTTAATCAGACAACTGGGTCTGTTAGTCAACATAGAAAAGTCTCAGCTCATTCCCTCCCAATCCATTGTGTACCTGGGAATGGAGATTCGGAGTCAGGATTTTCGGGCTTTTCCATCGGCCCCCAGGATAAGCCAAGCCCTAGAGTGCATCATGAGCATGCTGAAGAGGAGCAGTTGCTCGGTGAGACAGTGGATGAGTCTCACAGGGACCCTTTCATCACTGGCCCTGTTCGTCGAGCTAGGGAGACTCCACCTCCGCCCTCTTCAGTTCCATCTTGCAGCTCATTGGGACAAGGGTTCGACTCTCGAAGCAGTCTCTATCCCAATCACCCAAGAGATGAAGACCACTCTTCTGTGGTGGAAGAACAATCTCCTTCTCAGGGAGGGCCTATCGTTGGCTATTCAGACCCCCAATCTTCATCTCTTCTCAGATGCATCGGACTCGGGCTGGGGTGCGACCTTGAACGGACGGGAATGCTCGGGAACGTGGAACGAGGAACAGGGATTGCTCCACATCAACTGCAAGGAGCTACTAGCAGTTCATTTAGCCCTGCTGAACTTCAAGTCCCTCCTGCTAGGCAAAGTGGTGGAGGTGAACTCAGACAACACCACAGCCTTGGCTTACATCTCCAAGCAAGGAGGGACCCATTCGAGGAGCCTATTCGAGATCGCAAGGGACCTCCTCATTTGGTCAAGAGGTCTAAACCTCACTCTGGTCACGAGGTTCATTCAGGGCAATATGAACGTCTCAGCAGATCGCCTAAGCAGAAGGAATCAGGTCATTCCCACGGAATGGACCCTCCACAAGAGTGTGTGCAACAGGCTTTGGACCTTGTGGGGTCAACCTACCATAGATCTGTTTGCCACCTCCATAACCAAGAGACTTCCGCTGTACTGTTCCCCTGTTCCAGACCCTGCAGCAGTTCATGTGGATGCTTTTCTACTGAACTGGTCCCATCTCGACCTTTACGCATTCCCACCGTTCAAGATACTGTAATAAACAAAGTTCTGCAGAAATTCATCTCGCACGAAGGGACACGGCTGACGCTGGTTGCTCCCCTTTGGCCTGCAAGAGAATGGTTCACAGAGGTACTTCAATGGCTAGTCGACATCCCCAGGACTCTACCTCTAAGAGTGGACCTTCTACGTCAACCTCACGTAGACAGGTTGCACCCAAACCTCCACGCTCTTCGGCTGACTGCCTTCAGACTGTCGAAAGATTCGCTAGAGCTAGAGGCTTTTCGAAGGAGGCAGCCAGTGCGATTGCCAGAGCAAGAAGGGTTTCCACTCGTAGAGTCTACCAATCTAAGTGGGAAGTCTTCCGAAGCTGGTGTAGAGCCAATTCAATATCCTCTACCAATACCTCTGTGACCCAAATAGCTGACTTCCTTCTACATCTTTGGAATGAGAGATCCCTTTCAGCCCCTACGATTAAAGGGTATAGGAGTATGTTGGCTTCAGTTCTCCGCCACAGAGGTTTGGACCTTTCTTCCAACAAGGACCTTCAAGACATTCTTAAGTCTTTTGAGACGTCTAAAGAGCGTCGTCTATCCACTCCAGGCTGGAACCTAGACGTAGTCTTAAGGTTCCTTATGTCATCTAGGTTCGAACCTCTCCAGTCAGCTTCCTTCAAGGACCTTACCCTCAAGACTCTTTTTCTCGTCTGCCTTGCAACAGCTAAGAGAGTCAGTGAGGTTCATGCCTTCAGCAAGAACATTGGTTTCACGACCGAATCTGCAACATGTTCTTTTCAGCTCGGATTCCTAGCAAAGAACGAACTTCCTTCACGTCCTTGGCCTAGATCGTTTGAAATACCTAGCCTCTCCAACATGGTAGGTAACGAACTAGAGAGAGTTCTTTGCCCTGTCAGAGCTCTCAAATATTATCTTAAGAGGTCTAAACCTATTCGAGGACAGTCAGAAGCCTTATGGTGTGCCATCAAGAAACCTTCGAGGCCCATGTCCAAGAACGGGGTTTCGTATTATATAAGGCTTCTGATTAGAGAAGCCCATTCTCACTTAAAGGAGGAAGACCTTGCATTGCTGAAGGTAAGGACCCACGAAGTAAGAGCCGTAGCTACTTCGATGGCCTTTAATAAAAACCGTTCTCTGCAGAGCATAATGGATGCAACCTATTGGAGGAGCAAGTCAGTGTTTGCATCATTTTATCTTAAAGATGTCCAGTCTCTTTACGAGAACTGCTACACCCTGGGACCATTCGTAGCAGCGAGTGCAGTAGTAGGTGAGGGCTCAGCCACTACATTCCCTTAATCCCATAACCTTTTTTAACCTTTCTCTTGAATGCTTTTATTGTTGTTTTTATGGTTGTTACGGTAGGCTAAGAAGCCTTCCGCATCCTTTTGATTTGGCGGGTGGTCTATTCATTCTTGAGAAGCGCCTGGGTTAGAGGTTTTGTAGAGGTCCTTTAGTAGGGGTTGCAACCCTATATACTTTAGCACCTTTGGGTTGATTCAGCCTCCAAGAGGAACGCTGCGCTCAGTAAGGAAGACGAACTTAAAAAAGAGGCAGAGTAACGGTTCAATTCGACTTCCTTACCAGGTACTTATTATTTCATTGTTATTTGAGATAACTGTTATATGAAATATGGGATACTTAGCTATCCTTTAATCTTGTACACTGGTTTTCACCCACCCCCCTGGGTGTGAATCAGCTACATGATTATCGGGTAAGTTTAATATTGAAAATTGTTATTTTTATTAGTAAAATAAATTTTTGAATATACTTACCCGATAATCATGATTTAATCGACCCTCCCTTCCTCCCCATAGAGAACCAGTGGACCGAGGAATAATTGAGGAGGTGTCAACAAGAAGTACTTGAGTACCTGGCCACAGGTGGCGCTGGTAAGTACACCCCCTTCTAGTATTGTGATAGCTGGCGTATCCCTCCATAGAATTCTGTCGGGCAACGGAGTTGACAGCTACATGATTATCGGGTAAGTATATTCAAAAATTTATTTTACTAATAAAAATAACATATTTCATATATAGAATGAAATATTTAAAAAACAGTAACAACATTAAAACAGATATATCTTATATAAACTATAGAAATACCTATGTCAGCCTTTTCAACATAAAAGTTTAAACTTTTGAAGTTTTATCGATTCATCTACCCGATTAGGAAGATCTTTCCACAACTTGGTCATAGCTGTTATAAAACTTTTAGAATACTGTGTAGTATTGAGCCTCATGATGGAGAAGGCCTGGCTATTAGAATTAACTGCCTGCCTAGTATTACGAACAGGATGGAACTGTCCGGGAAGATCTGAATGTAAAGGATGATCTAAATTATAAAAAATCTTATGCAACGTGCTTAATGAACTAATTGAACTACAGTGCCAGAGATTAGTATCTCGATCAGGAATAAGAAATTTAATAGACCGTAAGTTCCTGACCTACAAAATAAGATTAGAATCAGCAGCTGAAGACCAGACTGGAGAAAAATACTCGAAACAAGGCAGAATGAAAGAATTAAAACACTTCTTCAGAATAGATTGATCACCGAAAATCTTAGACTTTCTCAATAACCTAATTTTTTGTGCAATTGAAGAAGACACTGGCTTAATGTGTTTCTCAAAAGTAAATTTGCTATCGAGAATCACACCTAAAGTTTTAAAGAGATTTATACAGAGTTAAAGAAACATTATCAATGTTGAGAAAATGGGGACATGCCCCTTTGTCACTGGCCAGGTGTTGCAGGAACTTGTGCATGCCCCTTCAATTTTTCTTGTGGACCCCCTTCTCTCTTTTGTATACTTTGTTATCCTGAATTGAAAAAATGGCATATCTGGAGGATGTCATGGTGTGTTTGCGCAGCTGGCGGCCACCCGTTGGTGCGTGAAATGACATGGCCCCTTGCTCGTGGCACAGAGCCCCAATTTACTCTCCACCATGATCAACAGAGGGAAGAGTACTAGGTACCTCTTCTCTTCCTAGTATGATTGATCCCTGAAATTCTTCTCTCCGGGTGACAACAAGCCCGCCCCCCTTTCTTGCAGAACCACAGTGTTCCTATTTGTTCTCCAGTATCACTGAAAGGCCTAGCATTGTTGTAGAGATGAAGGGAAGTTGCTGAAGATTGCTCTCTAAATTGTTTGAGATGGAATTTTGGGCTTCTGCAGTTAGCTCCTCCTTGTGAAGTTAACTGAGGCCTGGAGACTGCTCTTTAAACAGCTGTCAAGTTAAGGATAGAACAGTACAGTACTGAGTGTACTAAGTTCCATCAGAGAAGGAGACTTCATACATTCAGTGGATCTGAAGAATGCATACTTCCAAGTACCCATTCGTCAGTCCTCTCGGAAGTACCTCTGTCTCTTCTTTAAAGGAGCGATGTACCAGTTCAAGACTGGTTGGACTGTGCACGACACTCCAAGTGTTCACACTGACGACAGCTTTGGTGTCCCTCGTACAGGATTACTGTATGTTTTGATGTATATGTATCACGATGATTGCTTAATCTTGGCATCCTTGGAGTGGCAGTTGATACAGGCTCGAGATACCCGTCTCCCCTTTCATTGCATTCAAGAGATCTTGATAAATTTAAAGAAGCTGTATTATTATTATTATTATTATTGTTGTAATTGTTATTATTATTATTATTACTAACTAAGCTACAACCCTAGTTGGAAAAGCAGGATGCTGTAAGCCCAAGGGCTCCAACAGGGAAAATAGCACAGTGAGGAAATAAGGAAATAAATAAACTGTGTGAAGCAATGAACCAATAAAATGAAATATTTTAAGAACAGTAACAACATTAAAACATATCTTTCACATATAAACTATAATACTTACAGTATGTCAGCCTGTTCAACATAAAAAGATTTGCTGCAAATTTGAACTTTTGAATTTCTACTGATTCAACTACCCGATTAGGAAGATCATTCCACAACTTGGTCTCAGCTGGAATAAAACTTCTAGAGTACTGTGTAGTATTGAGCCTCATGATGGGGAAGGCCTGACTATTAGAATTAACTGCATACTTAGTATTATGAACAGGATGGTATTATCTGGGTAGATATGAATGTAAAGGATGGTCAAAATTGTGAATAATCTTATGTAACATGCATAACAAACTAATTGGAAGAAGGTGCCAGAAATTAATATCTAGATCAGGAATAAGTAATTTAATAGACCGCAAGTTCCTGTCCAACAAAATAATATGCAAATCAGCAGGTGAAGACTAGACAAGAAAACAATAAAACAATACTCGAAACAAGGTAAAATGAAAGAAGTAAATAAAACACTTCTTCAGAATAGATTGATCACCGTAAATCTTAAAAGACTTTCTCAATAAGCCAATTTTTTGTGCAATTGAGGAAGACACAGGCTTAATATGTTTCTCAAAAATAAATTTGCTATCGAGAATCACACCTAAAATTTTATGAGATTTAAAGAAGAGATTTTAAGAGTTGAAGAAACATTATTTATGCTGAGATCCTGATGTTTAGGAGCGAGTATCCTTGACTTGCTTACAATCATACTTTGAGTTTTAAATATTTAACTTAGCCGGTGAATATATAATAGCTGCAACTCTGCGGCTCGACAGAAAACACACTCAAAAAACTCGCGAGCGATCGCTATGAAGGTTGCGGGTGGGCCCACCAGCGCCAACTGTCGGCCAGATACCACTCTTGTATGTAAACAAAACCTTCAATTCTTCTCTGTCGACGTTGACGACAAGACGTATTCATACTCGCTGTAGAACCTGGAGTTTTCTTAACATATTTGGTGAAGTACTTCATTTTGGTTTGAGCTTTCGCAGTACAGGTGTTTTATATTCAACTTAAATCTTGAACTCATTTTTGGATAGATTAAATTTTGATGACTTTGGATTGTTTTTTGGACTTTCCTTGACTTTTAAATGGCCGACCCTTCCCTCAGTACGGAAGTGTGTTTAGGCTTTTAGCAATTATCTTATCACGTTATAAATTAATTATAGATTTTCCTCTATATATTTTATTTCTCAACCGCCTTTATTAGGCCTCTTCGATTAGCTTTCCATTTATAATAAACATCAAAATAAATTTTAATGATTTGTTTATATGCGACCTTTCCTGAGAGTAGGCGGTCCTAACTTGGAAACCGAAGTTAAACAACGTTGAGCCCTTTCAATCGTAAATAGTTTTTACAGAGCTAATGATTTAAAACTTATTAAATGAATATTTTTTAATAGATATTTTATGAAAGATTTTCTTTGAATAGTCTTCGTACTGTTTCAAAGATGAACTAACGTTTAGTTTATTTATACTACGCAGTTTGCGCTCTATCGTTACGATAGAGAGAGAGAGTATCACGGTTTCACTTTGCAGAAAGAGTAAATCGATTCTGACGTTTTGTTCATTCTTTTTTCAAAGCTTAAATGTTTTAAATTCTATTTTAAAGGAACTTTTTAATTGAAAAACCTTTCAGTTTTTTCCTTTGGTCAAATAACCTGTTTTTTTTGACGAAACGTAAGTGGGCTCTTCTCTTAGGTGCGAAATCAAGAGAGAGAGAGAGAGAGAGAGATAGAGACGGAGGGAGAGAGAGGAGAGAAAACGTTCCGATCTTTATCTCGTCCCAAGCGGGTAACGTTGTTCTCGAGTTACTCTCGTCCCCAGTCTCTGTACGGGGAGAAAGGATTAAACGTTTTTAGTTTTTTTATTCTCGTCCCAAGGCAATGTACGGTGAGAGATTGAAAACGTAGTTTTGAATGAACTAGTGTTTAGTCTCTTCCCCAGCCACTGATTTTTTTTTTTATCTTAAAATATGTTTACTGTTTTTTGCTGGTATTAATGTGCTTACATTATACGACTGATTTCGCAATTACAACCTTTTGATGAGGGTAGAATTGCGTGCTTCAGGTAGAAATCAGTTTTATTCATACCTAATGTGAATTGTTAAAAAATTCGATTTCAGTGAAATAAGTGCAAAACAGAAAATCGTAGTGATAAAGTGATATTGCGCAAAGTGTATCAGTGTTGCGACCGAGGGTTCGTCTGTTCGTGCCTGTCGTTCGCCTAGTCCGGGACCTCTTGCAAGCTCCCAAGCCCAGGGGAGAAGTAATGTCGTACGACTTATGGGTTCGAGAGGCCTTGATCAGCGAACAGACGTTCCCTCTATGGTATCGGGTGTATCTTACCAAGATCACCCCTACCATAAGGCGAGAGAGACGATTTTCTCCTCGTCATCCGAAGGCTTTTCGCATAAGAAACCGTGGAACAAGGTTTCGAGGCCCTTTAAGCGAAAGTCAGTCCTTTCAGGACAGGTCCAGCGTCCTGGTTTTAACCATTAGGACAGCTCTGACCCTATGCAGTCATCGGAAGACTGCTCGCCGACTAACAAAAGCGTAACACAGACTCCGAGAGTCTTTTTGTAGGCAAGGTTTTGCGGTCACAGACGTTACCCTCGTCTCTTACCGCAACCATTCCCGTTGATCCTAAATGGGTTGTACGGCAAGACATGCAGAATAAGCTTGCCTCCCTTATGGAAGACTATTCTGCCGATAAGTCCGTTGAGCCTAGCCGTTTATCTCATCGAGATCCTGGCCTTCAGCCACCCTAACGTTCCTTTGTGCGTCCTGTTGACGTTGGCGTAGCCAAGTTACGTCAGTCAGGTTGTTTAGAACCACACTCGATGCGGTCTCGTGTGGATTTTCAGCCACATTTGGACGTTAGGCCACTTGCTGATGCTCCTGTTGACGTTCAGGACGTTCGCTAACAATCGGAGTTGACTTGTTTTGACGCTGAGCGTCAACCTCCGCATTCTAGAGTTGTTTTGACTGCTCAGTCTAGGCGGTCAAAGCAGTCTCGAGTGGACGCTGTGCGTCCTCACGCACCTGTTGTTGTTGACAGTTCACAGACTGTCAAGCAGTTACATGACGTTGCGTCCTGGTCCGCTACTAATGCACCAGTGCGTGTGGACTCTGCTTGTAAAGCATTGCCACCACGGTAGGTCTCTCCCTTGCTTGAGACTCTGCTATTGTCGGACAAGGTTCCTTCAGATGAGGAAGTTGCTGTTCCCCCTCCTACTGATATTCCCTTGAGGACTCTGTCAGACGGAGAGGAGCCTAAAGCTGCTTATCCCTCTATGGACTTTAAATAAATCATGCTGATTTTTAAGGATCTTTGTCCGGATCTTTTTGTAACTGCTGCTCCTCGTTCGCCTAAACGTCAGAGCTTACACTAGGCCTAGCTACTTCAAAGCCGTTGTTTTATAAGCTAGTGCTCTCTCGCTCTTCTAAGAGAGCTTTACGTTGGCTAGGCGACTGGTTTTTCACCAGGAGGAGTTTGGGGGAGACAGCCTTTGCTTTCCCTTCTTTTAAACTGGCTTATAGAGCGAGAGTCTGATATGACACGAGAGAAGTTCTCGGCTTGGGAGTTCCTGCCTCTGCCCAGATAGACTTCTCAAACCTCATAGACTCTCCCTGGTGCCTGGCCATGAGACGCTCCAAGATTTTACAGGTCGACTTCACAGCTATTTTCGAGCCTTTGAAGTTTTGCTGTACAATTATGTCATGCATAAACAAGGCTTTCAGGGATGGCTCCAATGATCTGACAGCCACGTTCTCTGCAGGAACAAGTCCCTCAGGGATGGCTCCAATGATTTGGCAGCCATGTTCACTGCAGGAGTACGTAAGAGGCAAGTGCGCTCAATGTGTTCATTGTCAAGACAAACTTCACGATGAAGTCTACCAGGCTGTCTTGACAGCATTTATGGAAGGCGACTGGATGGTCTCTCTCGACCTTCAGGAGGCATACTTCCACATTCCTATACACCCGGATTCCCAACCGTTTCTGAGGTTTGTTTACAGGAATGTGGGGTACCAGTTTCGAGCCCTGTGCTTTGGCCTCAGTCCTGCGCCTCTCGTGTTTACGAGGCTCATGAGGAATGTGGCAAAATCCCTCCATCTATCGGGGATCCGAGCCTCCCTGTACTTGGACGACTGGCTTCTCAGAGCATCGTCCAGTCTTCGCTGTCTGCAGGATCTACATTGGACGTTGAGTCTGGCCAGGGAGTTGGGACTTTTGGTCAACCTAAAAGTCCCAACTGATCCCATCCCAGATTATTCTATATTTGGGGATGGAGATTCGCAGTCAAGCCCTGCTCGAAGTCCAACTAATGCTGAAACGAAACGTTTATTCAGTCAGGAGTTGGAACAGTCTCGTAGGGACTCTCTCATCCCTGGAGCAGTTTGTCTCACTAGGGAGACTACACCTTCTGCCTCTCCGGTTCCATCTAGCCTCTCACTGGAACTAGGACAAGACATTAGAGACGGTATCATTCCCAGTCTCCGAACCAGTTAAGGCATGCCTGAAATGGTGGGACAGCAATATCAGTCTGAGAGAGGGACTATCCCTAGCAGTCAAGAACCCAAACCACGTGTTGTCCTCAAACGCGTCGGATTTGGGTTGGGGTGCGACCCTGGACGGTCGGGAATGCTCGGGTCTGTGGACCTCAAGTCAGAAGAGCATGCACATCAACGGCAAGGAGCTATTAGCAGTCCACTTGGCCTTGATGATATTAGAAAGCTTCTTCGAAACTTAGTGGTAGAGGCAACTCAGACAACACCACAACTTTGACGTACATCTCCAAGCAAGGAGGCACACACTCCTTCACGCTGCTCGAGATCGCAAGGGACCTTCTCTTATGGTCAAGAATTCGAGGCATCTCCCTGTTGACGAGATTCATCCAGGGGGACTTGAACGTCTTGGCAGACTGTCTCAGTCGGAGGGGTCAGGTGATACCCACGGAATGGACCCTCCACAAGGACGTGGGCAAGAGTCTTTGGGCTACTTGGGGTCAACCCACCATAGACCTCTTTGCCTCCTCGTTGACCAAAAGGTTACCAATCTATTGCTCTCCAGTCCTAGATACAGAAGCAATCTACATAGACGCGTTTCTACTGGATTGGTCTTTTCTGGACTTATATGCATTCCCACCATTCAAGATAGTCAACAAGGTACTGCAGAAGTTCGCCTCTCACGAAGGGACAAGTTTGACGTTGGTTGCTACCCTCTGGCCCGCGAGAGAGTGGTGCACCGAGGTACTTCAATGGCTGGTAGACTTTCCAAGAAGTCTTCCTCTAACGGTAGATCTGTTACGTCAGCCCCACGTAAAGAATGTCCATCAAGCCTCCCCGCTCTTCGTCTGACTTCCTTCAGACTATCGAAAGACTCTCAAGAGCTAGAGGCTTTTCGAAGGAGGCAGCCAGTGCGATTGCAAGAGCTAGGAGAGCTTCTACCATTAGAGTATACCAGTCGAAGTGGGAAGTCTTTCGAGACTGGTGCAAGTCAGCATCTGTGTCCTTGTCCAGTACCTCTGTAGCCCAAATCGCAGTTTTCTTTTACATCTGAGAAAGGTTCACTCCCTTTCAGCTCCCACGATTAAGGGCTACAGGAGCATGTTGGCTTCGGTCTTTCGACATAGAGGCTTAGATCTTTCCAACAATAAAGATCTCCAAGATCTCCTTAACTCTTTCGAGACCTCTAAGGAACGTCGTTTGGCAACTCCTGGATGGAACTTAGACGGGTCCTAAGGTTCCTCATGTCAGACAGGTTTGAGCCATTACATTCAGCCTCCCTGAAGGATCTCACCCTCAAGACACTTTTCCTAGTGTGCTTGGCTTCGGCTAAAAGGGTCAGTGAACTTCATGCCTTCAGTAAGAACATCGGCTTTTCTACAGAAAAAAGCCACTTGTTCACTTCAACTTGGTTTCCTGGCCAAAAATGAACTGCCTTCTCGTCCTTGGCCTAAATCTTTTGATATTCCTTGCTTATAAGAGATCGTAGGCAACGAACTGGAAAGAGTATTATGTCCTGTTAGAGCTCTTAAGTTTGATTTAGCTCGTACTAAGTCATTACGAGGGAAATCTGAGGCATTATGGTGCTCAGTTAAGAAACCTTCATTGCCTATGTCAAAGAATGCTTTGTCATATTTTATCAGATTTTTTTAATACGAGAAGCTCATTCTCACTTGAATGAGAAAGACCGATGTTTGCTTAAGGTTAAGACGCACGAAGTTAGAGATATAGCAACCTCCGTGGCCTTCAAGCAAAATAAATCTCTGCAAAGTATTATGGACGCGACTTTTTGGAGAAGCAAGTCAGTGTTCGCGTCATTTTACTTAAAAGATGTCCAGACTCTTTACGAGGACTGCTACACACTGGGTCCATTCGTTGCAGCGAGTGCAGTAGTGGGTGAGGGTTCTACCACTACACTTCCCTAATTCCAATATCCTTTTAATCTGTCTCTTGAAATGTTTTTAATATTGTTTTATGGGTTGTTCGGAAGGCTAAGAAGCCTTTCGCATCCTGGTTGATTTGGCGGGTGGTCAAAGTCATTTCTTGAGAGCGCCCAGATTAGGGGTTTGATGAGGTCCTGTTGTATGGGTTGCAACCCTTGATACTTCAGCTCCTGGGAGTCTTTCAGCATCCTAAGAGGATCGCTGGGCTCCGTGAGGAAGACAGACTTACAAGGCAGAGTAATCGTCTAAGTCAACTTCCTTACCAGGTACCTATTTATTTTGGTTTTGTTATATTGATAACTGTCGAAATGAAAAAACTCTTAGCTTATACGCTGTAAACATAATTAACTCTGGTCTCTACCCACCTCCTTGGGTGTGAATCAGCTATTATATATTCACCGGCTAAGTCAAATATTTAAAAATGATATTTTAATTATAAAATAAATTTTTGAATATACTTACCCAGTGAATATATAAATTAAATGACCCTCCCTTCCTCCCCAATAGAGACGCAGCGGGACGAGAAGAATTGAAGGTTTTGTTTACATACAAGAGTGGTATCTGGCCGACAGTTGGCGCTGGTGGGCACACCCGCAACCTTCATAGCGATCGCTCGCGAGTTTTTTGAGTGTGTTTTCTGTCGAGCCGCAGAGTTGCAGCTATTATATATTCACCGGGTAAGTATATTCAAAAATTTAATTTATAATTAAAATATCATTTTTGATAGGATTCATCTTCATACCCCATAATTTGCACCATGCACTAATTTTGGCTAAATCTCTATTATGGGATTCACCAACCCCAGATCTACATTCAGGAGATTCAATTGATGCAAAGAGAGTAGCATCATCTGCATATGCAACGAGCTTGTTTTCTAGGCTAAATCACATGTCATATGTATATAGTATGAAAAGTAATGGGCCAAGAACACTACCCTGAGGAACACCAGATATCACACTCCTTTACTCACTATGGTGCCCATCAACAATAACAACTTTGCAATTTATTACTTAAAAATACAATAATGGTACCAAGAAACGACCCATCCAATCCTAACTGTTTGAGTTTGAAAACAAGGGCGTCATGATTAACGAGATCAAAGACAGCACTAAAATCAAGGCCAATCATATGAACTTCCTGACCACAATCAAGGGATTTCTGTACAGCATTGGAGATTGTAAGAAGGGCATCACATGCTCCAAGACCTTTATGAAAGCCAAATTGCAAACTAGGGAACAGATGATTACCTTCAGCAAACCTATTTAGACGTTTTTCCAAAAGACATTCAAAAACATAGATAATATGGAAGTTGGGGAAATTGGGCAATAAACAGTTGAACTTGAGCTACCACAAACACATTTTCATAGTGGAGTAATATTACCAATTCTCCAACAAGTGCTAAAAGCTCCTCTTCTTGCTAACTTGAACAATATAAAAGATAACTTTGGAGCTAAGAAGTCTGCAGTCTATAAAAAACAAAGGAAAAATACCATTTGGGTCTACACCTCCTTAAGCATCAAGATCCTTCAAGAGAGCTTTAATTTCACAAGATCTAAAAGCTAAACTAGTGAGTTTAGCCTCAGGACAACAGGAATGAGGAAGATTAAGTTTCTCATTCCTCTGCTTCCTGTCAAACACATCACCCAAAAAGGTTCCTTTTTCCTTTGGACAGTGAGTGACAGAGTCATCTGATTTAAGTAAAGGTGGAACTGTTGCATCTACACCAAAGAGTGCAGATTTAAGGGTAGTCCACCACTCATGTTCCTGGGTTGTACAAGAAAGGGTTTCTTTTATGGTTAGATTGTATTCCTTTTCAGTTGAAACATACTCTCACCAAGCAAAATCTCCAAGCTGAGTTTAGTTATGCCAAGTCAAATCTGATTGGTTACCCATCCAAAGCCTGTCTACAATCATCATTGAACCAGGGTTTGTCTTTCACTTGTTATCTTAGCACACGAGAAGGGATAATCAATTATGTTGACTAGGTTCTCATTCAAAGGAACAACAGGATCAACACTATTATACAATTGTGACCAATTCAAGCCCAAAAGATCACTCAAAATACCAACCAGAGGTTAGCATACAGTATCTGGGCATGTTGATAGATGCAACAGTACTGTCCAGTAGTGTTTGTTTATATCAGATGATTGGATTGGCAAGCTCTCCTTGCGGTACTTCTGGTTCGACATTGGCAAGTCTTTTTAGACACCTTTCCTCATTGAAGAAGCTCCTTCCAGAGATGTTGGAAAATCACAGGTCGTCGTCCAGAGATCTCCTGATCTCTTTAGTTCCAGTGAGACCGGAGGTACAGGTCGATCCTTCCTGTTTACTGGACAAAAGAAACCTAACAAGGGGAGTAGAAACGTGCAACTGTTCTCATATGAATCTAAGGAAAAGTGGGCTTTGACCTTGGCAACTTGGGCACATCAGGTGTGTGGTTAACAGAGGAAGAGCATCTGCACCAATGTATAGGGAGTTATAAGCATTCCAAGAATGTTTGAGGACACACCCAGTAGTGTTGATGAGCAACAAAACTGCTGTAGTAGCTTACTTCAATAAGTCAAGAGGCACACTTCCACTTTGCAAGTCGACAAACCAGATGCACAGCTAGGCAATTCAAGCAGTAGAGCTATCAGCCAGTTTCATATAGGGAAGCCTATGCCATACCCCTGTTCAGTATGTTGATCACATCGGGTCCCAGATGAACCTGGTTGTTCATAGATGGCCACTAGCCAATTGATATTCTGAGGAATTAGTATCTTAAATGCGGATTGCGGACGTTTTCAATCTTCGCCTAGAAGCTCCTCTTGGTCACAACTGTGGAAGGCTACTGCTCAGCCTTAAGTCTTGTCTTTTGACTGAGGAACATAACCTCTCTTTCTCATGAGAGCTTTTTATGCTTGTGAAGGGCTTTGAGCAGTCTTGCCCTTCCCAGGACCTCAGGTCCATGGAGTGGTATCTGACCCTTTTTCTGAAGTCTGTTATGCATTTCCTGTATGAGCCTTTGAGATGGGCACCAGAGGGAGTTGCAAGTTTTATGTACCCTCGTATTTATCCCAGATGGGTGGAAAAATGATTCTTTATTTTGGTGCCCGAATTCGTTACCAAACTCGGATCCCGTTGACACGTAACCAAGGTTCAAGACCTCCATCCCCTCGCTTCATGGAGCATCTGGTGGTAATCAACAATGAAGATGCTGTGTCCTGTAAAGGCTTTGCGGTGCTGTCTGAAGAGGACTCGATATCTCAGACTTGATTGTTATTTGACTATTACTTAGCAAAGGCAGAACCAAGAAAGAGATGTCAAAAATAGTCACTTTCTGGCTTCATCAGACAATGAGAGAGCATATGCTTTAGTCTATGGAGGGGTTGTGGGATCAGCTTGAACTAGGGCTCATAAAGACTGTGGTATTGATCCCTCTTTAGACTCCGAAGAATCCTGCATTTCTTTTAGTAGGATAGGTAATGAAGAATTTTAGGAGCACTACTCAGCTTTCATAACCTTCTATTCTAGGAAGTTTACTCACAAGTCTTTCAACACGATTTTTATCGGCCCAGAGGTGGCAGCTCTAGTAGTTGTGTATCCAGCCCAATATAGGAAGTATCTTTGTCTTTTGCAACGTGATCAATGTAAGTCTGGAGGAATGGTACAATGACTTGCTCTTCTATGTCTTCTTTCCTTCCCCTCACTTGAAGGTAAAGGATTATTACATGCTAGATCTAACACTGATGGTGGTGAGCTACATTTCTGAATACCATTCTTATTAGACTTGATCTATGTCAAGTAGTTCTCCCTCATCCTCACTTATCACGAGGGAGGATGGTGAAATGAATACTAACCTATTGGCTAACTTGCAAAAGATGTTTCATTCTAAACTGGCTCTCCCTGGAGGGAGATATTACTACTACTACTACTACTACTACTACTACTACTACTACTACTATTTGCTAAGCTACAGCCCTAGTTGGAAAATGAGGATGCTATAAGTCCAAGGGCTCCAACAAGGAAAATAGCCCAGTGAAGGAAGGAAATAAAGTAATAAACTACAAAAGAAGAAATTAACAATTTCAGTACTCTAGAAGTTTTATTCCAGTTGTGACTAAATTGTGGAATGATCTTCCTAATCGAGTAGTTGAATCAGTAGAACTTCAAAAGTTCAAATTCGCAGCAAATGTTTTTATGTTGTACAGGCTTACATAAGTCCTTTTATAGTTTATATATCAAATATCTGTTTTAATGTTCTTAATGTTTTTGAAATATTTTATTTTAATTTTCCATTACAGGTACTGTACTTCTTATATCGTTTATTTATTTCCTTATTTCTTTTCCTCACTGGGCTATTTTTCCCTGTTGGAGCCCTTGGGCTTATAGCATCTTGCTTTTCCAACTAGGGTTGTAGCTTAGCTAGTAATAATAATAAGATATTTTGAGATCAGCAACAACAATAAAATAAATCTTTCATATATAAAATATAAAGATATTAATAAACAATAGGAAGAGAAATAAGATAGAACAGTGTGTCCTAGTATACCCTCAAGCAAGACAAGTCTACCCCAAGACAGTGCAGTGAAAGACCATGGTACAGAGGCTATCTCATTACCTAAGATTAGAGAACAATGGTTTGATTTTGTAGTGCCTTCTAGAAGAGCTGCTTACCATAGCCAAAGAGTCTCCTCTACACTTAGCAAGAGGAAAGTAGCCATTGAACAATTGCATGGAACTTTGCTATAGTTACCCCCTTTAGCGAAGAAGAATTGTTTGGTAATCTCAGTGTTGGCAAGTGTATAAGAACAGAGGAGGATATGTAAAGAATAGGGCAGACTATTCAGTGTATGTATAGGCACAGGGAAAATGAGCCATAACCAGAGAGAAGGATCCAATGTACTACTGTCTGGCCAGTCAAAGGACCCAATAACTCTTTAAGCAGTAGTATCTTAGTGGGTGACTGGTGCCCTGGCCAACCTACTACCTACAGATTCCTTCAACGACTAAGTACCAGGTATACAGTAGAACTAATTACTGGCCAGGCTATATCAGCCTACTCATCCCTATGACGGGCTTATACGAGGTTGCTGGAGTCATCTTCTATGCTCCTATACAGGACCAAGGATATTGGTGTATCCCAGGAAAGAAAAAAGAACCAATCAGGTCAGTTTTAGGGGATTTCTTACTGACCTGTAAGCTTGTCTCCCAATTATAAACAGCAAAAGGATTTCATATGCGTAAGAACAACTAACAAATTTTACAAGTAATTTGTACTTTTCCTAGCTCTACAAATCTGATTCCTTTAAGGTTAAACATCCCACCTGAGCTACAGCTCTCAGTCCTGGGCTGAAGGTGAGAAGAGAGGAGTCTTTGGGCGGGGCTACTCACACACACCATCCACCTCTTTTTAAGTACCTTGTTAACAATTTCAGCAGCTGTGCTAGCTCTGCTGAAGACAATTCCCCTTATTTTAAAGTACTTAGGTTTGTATATCTAAATAAAATATGAATTACTGTTGAAATTCACATTTTCTTCATACTATACTGTATATACCTAACTCAACTTAAATTTTTTCATTTACTCTAAGTGAAAGGCAATGTTTATGCAGTCATGCTGTATTTATATCCTTCTAGTACATTGATAAAATTGTATGTCTTTCAGACGGAAATTGCCCCCCTCACGTATGCTGCTTTAGCCACAACCACCCAAAATGCACAAGCGGAGGATCCCCCAGTCGATGAAAAGTATGGGCTGAACCATACGGATGTTTCGACAGTCATTCAGTCGGGAATTGAGGGCGGTTCATCGGCCAAAGCATATCAGGTATCCTTCTTTCTCTCTCATAGAAGTTTTTTCTATTGTCTTTTTATCCTTACAGTACAGCATTTGGTAGTTTTTTTATCATTTACATTAATGTTTTGAGATTTTGGTTATGTGTTCTGCATTTGGTGGTCAGTGATATAAGTTTTTTGTTCTGCTTTCAGGCCATCCAGGTTCTCACAGAATGGGTTGAAGTGAAGAAGGTAGATTTCAAAAATGACATCGAGAAACATGAGAACTTTGGAAGGTATGTAGAAAGTTAACAGTGCTGAGATTTTCTGGTACAGTATTTGAAAATAAAATTAAAATTTGAATTTTGAATTTGCATAGAAAATTGTACGGGGGAAGATGGAAGCAGCTTGTTAGTGAGTTGCGGTAAATTATTGTATTTTAAAGTACTCTACTGTAGTTTAAAACCGTATGTGGCAGGTGAGTTATTCTACATTGCAAGGGAGATTAATCCATTTTTCCAACTAAGACTGATCCACGTTGCTGTCCTGTCATTCTTAACTTGTACTTCTTATTGGAACTGCAAGGTTTTCTTCCAGTTACACATGGTAATTGTATATCCTCTGAGGCCTCTGCTCACCAGATTTTTGGACAGTAACTTTTTTTTCTGTGTAGAAGAATGCCAGGTTCATTTGGAGTATAAACATATATTATTTCCAGGAACCTTGCCTTCGAATATTAAAATTCTTTTGATTCCGAGATACCTTTTTTTCTTGAGATGAAGGGAGAAAGGGAAGAAAGCTTTATTTGTGTAAAAAAATTCACATCTGTATCATCTGGGATATACAAACAGATGAGAGGAAACTCTTACTTTGATAATCTTCAATTTTTCAATATTAAACTTAGCCGGTGATCATATAAGCTGTCAGCTCTGCTGCCCGACAGAAAAACCTAAGGACAAAATACGCCAGCGATCGCTATACAGGTGGGGGTGTACATCAACAGCGCCATCTGTCGAGCAGGTACTCAAGTACTCCATGTAAACACAGAACCAATTTTCTCTCTGTCGTGCCACCGGCAAGACCTACTAAATACGCTGTTGCTTACTGGATTGATTTTCACAGATTTTGGTGAAGTACTCATTTCTAGTTATTAGCTTTCGCTTTGCAGAGGTTATCTTCAATACTTCCTTGCATTCTTTGATTGAATTTTGGATTATTTGTTGACGACTTGGATAGATTTTGAATTCCCCTTTGACTAATTCAAGATGGCTGACCCTTCTCAAGTCCCTAAATACAGGAAGTGTAGTGCTAGGGACTGTTCAAGGCGTCTTCCGAAGGCCTCTATCGATCCGCACACCATTTGTTCCAATTGTCGGGGTAAAACCTGTCAATTGGAAGATCGATGTGAGGAATGCGTTGGGCTTTCGGAATTCGATTTTCTCGAATTCCTGAAATATTCACGTAGGCTAGAGGAGATAGAGTCAGGAGGAGTTCATCTCGCTCAGTTGATTTTTCCTCTCCCCATGCCCCACAACCTATTCCTTCCCCTGTAGTGGTTGCTCCTGATCCCCCTTCTAGCACTCAACAACCTTCGATGGCAGATATGATGCGCGCCATCCAGGCTCTGGGTGAGAGAGTCGAGTCATTGGCGAGTGACCGTAACCAACTCATGGCAGACGTCAGGGAGTTGAAGGGTAAGAGTGCAGTGGGTAGTGACCTAGTGAGTGGAAGTGTTGTGAAAAGTGTTAGTGTTGCGCTTGAGGGTGCGTCTGTTCGTGCCTGTCGTCCTCCCAGTCCGGGACCTCTTGCAAGCTCCCAAGCCCAGGGGAGAAGCAATGTCGTACGACCAAAGGGTTCGACAGGCTTTAATCAGCGGACAGACGTTCCCTCCGTGGTTTCGGACGTATCTTGCCAAGATCGCCCCACCCACAAGAAGACGAGAGAGCCCATTTATTCCTCGTCTGCGGAAGATGTTTCTCGAAAGAAACAATGGACCAAGGTCTCACGACCTCTCAAACGCAAGGTCCCTTCCGCGCAAGTCCAACGGCCCAGTTGTAGCCACTGGGTCAGTTCGGACTCGCTGCAGTCTTCAGATGACTGCACACCTCCTAAGAGAGGCAAAGCGGTACCGCAACAGGCAGTAACACCGTCTGTTGCCGCACCTGCTACTGTAGACCCTAAGTGGGCTTTGCTGCAGACCATGCAGTATCAATTAACGTCTCTGATGCAGGACTTTCGTGCGGAGAAGGTTGACGCTGCACCCGTTAGCCTACAACCAACCACGGTTGTGCGTCCAGTTGACGCTGAGGCTACCTTCTCCCGCACTCCAGCTGTGAGAGTCCCGCCACCCATGCGCACTGTACCCTGCTAGCCGCATGTTGACGTTCGCCGACGCACGGAACCCTCCGTTGACGTTCGCGAGTTACAACAACAACAACCTAAGTTGTTTTGTTTTGACGCGGTGCGTCAACCTCCGCAACCCACTGTGGTTACCCCTACTCGCCCACAGCAGACTAGACAGTCGGGAGTAGACGCTTTGCGCCCCCGCGCAGCTATGGTTGTTGCCTGGTCACAGACTGACCAACAGTTCCATGACGTTGCGTCCAGTGCAGTCACGCATGCACCCGTGCTGCCGGACTCAGCTGACCAGCCAATGCCTACTCCTTTGCCGCTTCCTCTTCAGCATTCAGACGATGGACTCTCTGATGATGACGACGCTGCACACCTTGACGACCCGCACACGGACATCGACGAACCCAAGACCACGCCTCCCTCCTTGGACTTTAGAAAAGTACTTGCACTGTTCAAGGATTTGTATCCCGATCAGTTTGTTTCTGCGGCCCCACGCTCACCTCCATCTGAGTTCGCTTTAGGCACGCAGTCATCCGCGCCTGCCTTTACGAAGCTCGTCCTCGCCCGCTCGTCCAAGAGAGCTTTAAGGGTGTTGGGAGATTGGATGCAGTCCAAAAAGCACCTGGGGAAGACAGCATTCTTGTTTCCCCCTGCGAAACTCGCTTCCAGATCGAGCGTCTGGTATGCCACGGGAGAAGTTCTCGGCTTGGGAGTTCCTGCCTCTGCCCAGGGCGACTTCTCAAGTCTAGTAGACTCTCCCCGCAGGCTGGCCATGAGACGCTCCAAGATTTGTTGGACTCCTTCAGATTTAGATCATCTGATGAAAGGAGTGTTCAGAGCGTTCGAAGTGTTTAACTTTTTGGATTGGTGTTTGGGAGCGTTGAGCAGGAAGACCTCCCCTTCTGACAAGGAAACTTCCATGCTCATAATGTCCTGCATGGACAAGGCCATACGGGACGGTTCCAGTGAGCTTGCGGCTTCGTTCGTTTCCGGGGTCCTCAAGAAACGAGAAAACCTTTGCTCCTTCTTGTCAGCTGGAGTAACACAATGTCAGAGGTCGGAGCTTATGTTTGCTCCTCTCTCGAAGTGCCTTTTCCCAGAGGAGTTGATCAAGGAGATTGCTGCCTCCTTGATTCAAAAAGACACGCATGACCTTGTTGCGTCATCTGCACGCAAAGCCACCCCTTTGCCTTCCGTGTCTAGACCCAGGATGGATACTCCAGCGTCAAGATTTATTTCGCCCTTTCGTGGCAGAGCCTCCAGCAGAGGAAGTGCTCGTGCCGAAGGGAAACGTGGGAGCAAGAAGAAAGGTACCAAGTCCTTTAGAGGCAGAGTCTGACTGCCACCTTCTTCAGACAGCAGTGGGAGCCAGACTCAAGAACTACTGGCAGTCCTGGGAGAACAGGGGCGCAGATGCACAATCTGTGAAGTTGCTCAGAGAGGGGTACAAGATCCCATTCTTGCGCAAGCCCCCTCTAGCAACAACTCCCATCGACCTCTCTCCCAGGTACAGAGAGGAGGACAAGCGACTAGCTTTGAAGCAAGAGGTGTCTCTCTTACTAGAAAAGGGAGCGGTAGTCAAAGTCCGGGACCATCAATCCCCGGGCTTCTACAACCGTCTCTTCTTAGTAGTAAAGAAGACAGGAGGGTGGAGACCGGTGCTAGACGTCAGTGCTCTGAATGTCTTTGTCACCAAGCAGACGTTCGCCATGGAGACGACAAAGTCTGTTCTAGCAGCGGTCAGGAAGGAAGACTGGATGGTCTCTTTAGACCTCAAGGACGCTTACTTTCACGTCCCCATCCACCCAGATTCCCAACCTTTTCTAAGGTTCGTTTACGGGAAGGTTGTCTACCAATTTCAAGCCCTGTGCTTTGGCCTAAGCACGGCGCCTCTTGTCTTTACGAAACTGATGAGGAATATTGCCAAATTCCTGCATTTAGCAGACATCAGAGCCTCCCTCTATTTGGACGACTGGCTTTTAAGAGCTTCGTCCAGTCGCCGCTGTTTGGAGAATCTAAAGTGGACTCTAGATCTGACCAAGGAATTGGGTCTCCTGGTCAATATGGAAAAGTCCCAACTGGTCCCATCCCAAACTATAGTGTACCTAGGGATGGAGATTCACAGTCAAGCTTTTCGGGCTTTTCCGTCGGCCCCCAGAATAAGTCAAGCCCAAGGATGCATCCAGAACATGCTAATGAAGGACCGATGTTCAGTCAGACAGTGGATGAGTCTGATAGGGACGCTTTCATCACTGGACCAGTTCATTGCGTTAGGGAGACTGCACCTCCGTCCCCTTCAATTTCACCTGGCTGTTCACTGGAGAAAGGACAAGACGCTAGAAGCGGTCTCGATCCCTATTTCCGAGAAGATGAAGTCATCACTGACCTGGTGGAAGGACAACATCAACCTCAGAGAGGGTCTGCCACTGACTGTTCAGACCCCCAACCACGTTCTCTTCTCGGACGCATCGGACACGGGCTGGGGTGCGACATTAGACGGTCGGGAATGCTCGGGCACCTGGAACTCGGAGCAAAGAGCGTTACATATCAACTGCAAGGAGCTACTGGCAGTTCATCTGGCCTTGAAAAGCTTCAAGTCCCTCCTTCTAGGCAAGGTGGTGGAGGTGAACTCCGACAACACCACGGCCTTGGCGTACATCTCCAAGCAAGGAGGGACCCATTCTCTGAAGTTGTACGAGATCGCAAGGGACCTCCTCACCTGGTCAAGAGATCTAAACCTGTCTCTAGTAACGAGGTTCATTCAAGGCAACATGAATGTCATGGCGGACCGCCTCAGTCGGAAGGGTCAAATCATCCCAACAGAATGGACCCTTCACAAGAATGTATGCAAGAGACTTTGGGCCACATGGGGCCAACCTACCATAGATCTCTTTGCAACCTCAATGACCAAGAGACTCCCAAATTATTGCTCGCCAATCCCGGACCCAGCAGCAGTTCATATAGATGCCTTTCTACTGGATTGGTCCCATCTAGACCTTTATGCATTCCCCCCGTTCAAGATTGTCAACAAGGTACTGCAGAAGTTCGCCTCTCACGAAGGGACAAGGTTGACGTTGGTTGCTCCCCTCTGGCCCGCGAGAGAATGGTTCACCGAGGTACTGCAATGGCTAGTGGACGTTCCCAGAACTCTTCCACTAAGAGTGGACCTTCTACGTCAGCCACACGTAAAGAAGGTACACCCAAGCCTCCACGCTCTTCGTCTGACTGCCTTCAGACTATCGAAAGACTCGAGAGCTAGAGGCTTTTCGAAGGAGGCAGCCAGGGCGATTGCTAGAGCAAGGAGGACATCCACTCTTAGAGTCTACCAGTCGAAGTGGGAAGTCTTCCGAAGCTGGTGCAAGTCGGTATCAGTATCCTCAACCAGTACCTCTGTAACTCAAATAGCTGACTTCCTTTTATATCTGAGGAAGGAAAGATCTCTTTCAGCTCCCACGATCAAGGGTTACAGAAGCATGTTGGCAGCAGTCTTCCGTCACAGAGGCTTAGATCTTTCCAACAACAAAGATCTACAGGACCTCCTTAAGTCTTTTGAGACCTCGAAGGAGCGTCGTTTGGCCACACCAGGTTGGAATTTAGACGTGGTACTAAGATTCCTTATGTCAGAAAGGTTCGAGCCGCTACAATCAGCCTCCTTTAAAGATCTCACTTTAAAGACTCTTTTCCTCGTCTGCTTAGCTACAGCTAAAAGAGTCAGTGAGATACACGCCTACAGCAGGAACATCGGATTTTCATCTGAGACGGCTACATGTTCTTTGCAGCTTGGTTTTCAAGCCAAAAACGAACTACCTTCTCGTCCTTGGCCGAAATCGTTCGATATTCCAAGCCTTTCTAATTTGGTTGGAAATGAACTAGAAAGAGCCTTGTGCCCTGTTAGAGCTCTTAAGTTCTATTTAAAACGAACTAAACCTTTACGAGGACAGTCAGAAGCTTTATGGTGTGCTATTAAGAAACCTTCTTTACCTATGTCGAAGAATGCAGTTTCCTATTATATTAGACTGTTGATACGAGAAGCTCATTCCCATCTGAATGAGGAAGACCATGCTTTGCTGAAGGTAAGGACACATGAAGTTAGAGCTGTCGCAACTTCAGTGGCCTTCAAACAAAACAGATCTCTGCAGAGTATAATGGACGCAACCTATTGGAGAAGCAAGTCAGTGTTCGCGTCTTTTTATCTTAAAGATGTCCAGTCTCTTTACGAGAACTGCTACACCCTGGGACCATTCGTAGCAGCAAGTGCAGTAGTGGGTGAGGGCTCAACCACTACATTCCCCTAATTCCATAACCTTTTTAATCTTTCTCTTGAAATGTTTTTTATTGTTGTTTTTGGGTTGTCCGGAAGGCTAAGAAGCCTTTCGCATCCTGGTTGATTTGGCGGGTGGTCAAATTCTTTTCTTGAGAAGCGCCTAGATTAGAGGTTTTGATGAGGTCCTTTAGTATGGGTTGCAACCCTTGATACTTCAGCTCCTAGGAGTCGCACAGCATCCTATGAGGATCGCGAGGCTCAGTAAGGAAGACGTACTTAAAAAGGCAGAGTAATTGTTCAAGTCGACTTCCTTACCAGGTACTTATTTATTTTATGTTTGTTATTTTGAATAACTGCTAAAATGAAATACAAAATACTTAGCTCTTAATAATGTAAACATGTAATGCTGGTCTCTACCCACCCCCCTGGGTGTGAATCAGCTTATATGATCACCGGCTAAGTTTAATATTGAAAAATGTTATTTTTATTAATAAAATAAATTTTTGAATATACTTACCCGGTGATCATATATTAAAGGACCCTCCCTTCCTCCCCAATAGAGACCCAGTGGACCGAGGAGAAAATTGGTTCTGTGTTTACATGGAGTACTTGAGTACCTGCTCGACAGATGGCGCTGTTGATGTACACCCCCACCTGTATAGCGATCGCTGGCGTATTTTGTCCTTAGGTTTTTCTGTCGGGCAGCAGAGCTGACAGCTTATATGATCACCGGGTAAGTATATTCAAAAATTTATTTTATTAATAAAAATAACATTTTATCAATATTGATAAACTATTATTATTATTATTGCTTGCTAAGCTACAACCCTAGTTGGAAAAGCAGGATGCTATAAGCCCAGGGGCTCCAACAGGGAAAATAGCCCTGTGAGGAAAGGAAACAAGGGAAAATCATTTTTCTTTAAGAAGAGTAACAACATTAAAATAAATATCTTATATAAACTATAAAAACTTTAATAAAAAAGAGGGAAAGAAACAAGACAGAACAGCGAGCCCGAGTGTACCCTCAAGCAAGAGAACTCTAACCCAAGACAGTGGAAGACCATGGTACAGAGGCTATGGTAATACCCAAGACTAGAGAACAATGGATTGATTTTGGAGTGTCCTTCTCCTAGAAGAGCTGGTGACCATAGCTAAAGAGTCTCTTCTACCCTTAACAAGAGGAAAGAGGCCAATTAACAATTACAGTGCAGTAACCCCTTGGGTGAAGAAGAATTATTTGGTAATCTCAGTGTTGTCAGGTGTATGAGGACAGAGAAGAATGTGTAAAGAAAAGGCCAGACTATTCACTGTGTGTGTGTGTGTGTGTGTGTGTGTAGGAGTAAAACATCTAGAAAACTGTTTAGTGTTAAGCCTCATGGTGGAGAAGGCCTAACTATTACGATTAACTGCATGCCTACTATTACGAATAAGATGGAACTGTCCTGGAAGATCTAAATGTAAAGGATAATCAGAATTAGGACATCTTATGCAACATGCATAACAAAGTAATTGAATAACAGTGCCAGAGATTGATATCTAGATCTGGAATAAGAAATTTAATAGACTGTAAGTTCGTGTCCAAAAAATTAAGATGAGAATCAGACAGGAGAACAATACTCGAAACAGGGTAGAATGAAAGATTTAAAACACTTCTTCACAATAGATTGATCACCAAAAATCTTCTAAGACTTTCTCAGAAGCCAATTTTTTTCGCAATTCAAGAAGACACACAGACCTAATGTATTTCTCAATAGTAAATTTGCTGTCGAGAATCACACCTAACATTTTAAGGGTCATACAGAGTTAAAGAAATATCATCAATGCTGAGATCTTGATGTTGAGGAGACAGTGTCCTTGACCTACTTACAATATACTGTTAGTTTTGTTAGGATTCAACTTCATACCCCATAATTTGCACCATGCGCTGATTTTAGCTAAATCTTTATTTAGGGATTCAACAACCCCAGAGCTACATTCAGGGGATGGAATTCATGCAAAGAGTGTAGCATCATCTGCATATGCAATAAGCTTTGTTTTTAAATATTTAACTTAGCCGGTGAATATATAATAGCTGCTGCTCCGGCGGCTCGACAGAAAACACACAAAAACTCGCGAGCGATCGCTATGAAGGTTGCGGGTGTGCCCACCAGCGCCAACTATCGGCCAGATACCGCATATGCATGTAAACAAGCCTCAATTCTTCTCTGTCGGTCTGATCGACAAGACGTACCATAACTCGCTGTTAACCTGGAGTTTTTCTACAGACTTGGTGAAGTACTTCATTTTGGTTTGAGCTTTCGCAGTGCAGGTGTTTTATCTTCAACTTAAACTCTTGAACTCTTTTTTGGACAGATTTAATTGTTGATGACTTTGGATTGTTTTTTGGACTTTCTTTGACTTTTTCAAAATGGCTGACCCTTCTCCAATTCCTAGATTTCGTAAGTGTAATGCTAGGGATTGCAATAAGCGTCTTCCAAAGGCCTCTCTCGACCCACATACTGTGTGTTCTAATTGTCGGGGTAAAACCTGTCAATTAGGAGATCGGTGTGAGGAGTGCGTGGGCCTTTCGGAATTCGATTGGCTTGAATATGACAAGTATTCTCGTAAGCTAGAGAGAGATAGGGTGAGGAGAAGTTCCTCTAGATCGTTAGAATTTTCCTCCTCCCATGCCCCTGAACCTAATCCTTCCCCTGTAGTAGTTGTGCCTGAACCCTCTACTAGCACTCAGGAACCATCAATGCGGGATATGTTACGTGCCATTCATGCTTTGGGCGAAAGAGTTGAGTCGTTAGCTACAGACCGTAATCAACTCATGGCTGACGTTAAAGAGTTAAAGTGTCAGAGTGCCACAGTGGAAAATCGTGGGAAAGTGATTAGTGCGCAAAGTGTTATCAGTGTTGCGACCGAGGGTTCGTCTGTTCGTGCCTGTCGTTCGCCTAGTCCGAGACCTCTTGCAAGCTCCCAAGCCCCAGGGAGAAGTAATGTCGTACGACTTATGGGTTCGAGAGGCTTTAATCAGCGAACAGACGTTCCCTCTATGGTTTCAGGCGTGTCTCATCAAGACCGCCCCTACCATAAGACGAGCGAGACGATTTTCTCCTCGTCATCCGAAGGCTTTTCGCATAAGAAACCGTGGAGCAAGGTTTCGAGGCCCTTAAAGCGAAAGTCAGTCCCTTCAGGACAGGTCCAGCGTCCTGGTTGTAGCCATTGGGACAGCTCTGACCCTATGCAGTCATCGGAAGACTGCTCGCCGCCTAAGCAGAAACGTAACACAGGCTCCGAGAGTCTTGGTGTAGGCAAGGTTTTGCAGTCGCAGACGTTACCCTCGTCTCTTACCGCACCCATTCCCGTTGATCCTAAATGGGTTGTACTGCAAGACATGCAGATTAAGCTCGCCTCTCTTATGGAGGACTATTCTGCTGAAAAGGTTCACGATGATCCTCGCCGCTTAGCTGATCGAGATCCTGGCCGTCAGCCGCCCAAACGAGCCTTTGCTCGTCCTGTTGACGTTGGCGTTACTAAGTCACGTCAGTCACGTTTTGTAGAGCCTCACTCGATGCAGTCCCGTGTTGACTTTCAGCCGCATGTGGACGTTCAGCCGCTTCCTAATGCTCTTGTTGACGTTCAGGATGTTCGCCAACCAGCGAAGTTGACTTGTTTTGACGCTGAGCGTCAAGCACCGCAGTCAAGAGTTGTTTTGACTGCTCAGTCTAGGCAGTCAAGGCAGTCTCGAGTTGACGTCGAGCGTCCTCCCGCTCCTGTTGTTGTTGACAGTCAGGCTGTTAAGCAGTTACATGACGTAGCGTCCTGGACTGCTACCGATGCACCAGTGCGTGTGGACTCTACTTGTCAAGCATTGCCACCAAGGCAGGTCTCCCCTTTGCTTGTTACTCAGCAGTTGTCAGACGAAGATCCTTCAGATGAGGACGTTGCTGATCCTCATCATGATGATCATCCCTCAGATGTAGACGAACCTAAGACGGTTCCTCCTTCGATGGACTTTAAGAAGATCATGTTGATTTTCAAGGATCTTTTTCCCAATCACTTTGTTGCCGTTGCTCCTCGTTCGCCACCGTCTGAGTTTGCTCTAGGCTTACCTGCTACCAAGCCAGCCTTTACTAAGCTAGTGCTTTCTCGCTCTTCCAAGAGGGCTTTACGACTTTTAGGCGACTGGTTGGATACCAGGAGGAGTTTGGGGAAGACGGCCTTTGCCTTCCCTCCTTCTAAGCTTGCTTCTAGATCGAGCGTCTGGTATGACACGGGAGAAGTTCTCGGCTTGGGAGTCCCTGCCTCTGCCCAGGGTGACTTCTCAAGCCTCGTAGACTCTCCCCGTCGCCTGGCCATGAGACGCTCGAAGATTAGTTGGTCCTCCTCGGACCTTGACCATCTGCTTAAAGGCGTATACAGGGCCTTTGAAGTATTCAACTTTCTTGACTGGTCATTAGGAGCTTTAAGTAGGAAAATCTTGTCTGCCGACCAAGATGTTTCCTTACTTATCATGTCATGTATGGATAAAGCCATCCGCGATGGCTCCAATGAGCTCGCCTCCACCTTTACGTCGGGAGTCTTAAAGAAGCGAGATACCCTTTGCTCTTTTCTTTCGGCAGGAGTTACTCCCTGTCAGAGATCAGAACTGCTCTTTGCTCCCTTATCAGCGTCCTTGTTTCCGCAACAACTGGTTAAGGATATAGCTTCTTCGCTTGTGCAGAAGGACACCCATGACTTGATGGCGTCCTCTGCTCGCAAAGGGACTCCTTCTACATCCTTTGCGGTAAGACCCAGGATCGAGACTCCGGCATCCAGATTTATCCCGCCCTTTCGTGGCAGAGCTCCTAGCAGGGGAAGCGCTCGTGCCGAGGGAAAGAGAGGTAAGAAGAGAGGAGCCAAGTCCTCACGTGGCAGAGTCTGACTGCCCACAGCCTCAGACAGCGGTAGGAGCCAGATTGAAGAGCTTCTGGCAGGCCTGGGAGAAGAGGGGTGCAGACCAAGAGTCTGTTCGGTTGCTCAGAGAGGGGTACAAAATTCCGTTTGTACGCAAACCTCCTCTAGTGACAACTCCCATAGACCTCTCTCCCAGGTACCGAGAGGAGTCAAAGAGACAAGCCCTAAACCAAGAAGTGTCTCTGTTGCTAGAGAAGGGAGCGGTGGTGAAAGTCTCGGACCTTCAATCACTGGGGTTTTACAACCGTCTCTTCCTAGTCCCAAAGAATACAGGAGGTTGGAGACCGGTGCTAGACGTCAGTGCGCTCAACGTTTTTGTTACGAAAACAAAGTTCACTATGGAGACCACGAAGTCCGTCTTAGCAGCGGTCAGAGAGGGAGACTGGATGGTCTCTCTCGACCTACGAGATGCGTACTTCCACATTCCTATACACCCGGATTCCCAACCGTTTCTGAGGTTTGTTTTCAGGAATGTGGTATACCAGTTTCGGGCCCTGTGCTTTGGCCTCAGTCCTGCTCCTCTCGTGTTTACGAGGCTCATGAGGAATGTGGCAAAATTCCTCCATTTATCGGGAATCCGAGCCTCCCTGTACTTGGACGACTGGCTTCTCAGGGCATCGTCCAGTCATCGCTGTCTGCAGGATCTTCATTGGACGTTGGGTCTGACCAAGGAATTGGGACTTTTGGTCAACCTAGAAAAGTCCCAACTGATCCCATCCCAGACTATTCTATATTTAGGGATGGAGATTCGCAGTCCAGTTTTTCGGGCTTTTCCGTCTGCCACCCGAATAGAACAAGCCCTGCTCAAAGTCCAACTAATGCTGAAGAGAGAACGGTGTTCAGTCAGGAATTGGATGAGTCTCGTAGGGACTCTATCATCCCTGGAGCAGTTTGTCTCGCTAGGAAGACTACACCTTCGGCCTCTCCAGTTCCATCTAGCCTTTCACTGGAACAAGGACAAGACGTTAGAGACGGTATCAATCCCGGTCTCCGAACCAGTAAAGGCATGCCTGAATTGGTGGAACAGCAATATCAGTCTGAGAGAGGGACTATCCCTAGCAGTCAAGAACCCAAACCACGTGTTGTTCTCAGACGCGTCGGATTTGGGTTGGGGTGCGACCCTGGACGGTCGGGAATGCTCAGGTCTGTGGACCTCAAGTCAGAAGAGCATGCACATCAACGGCAAGGAGCTATTGGCAGTCCACTTGGCCTTGATGAAATTCGAAAGCCTCCTTCGAAACAAAGTGGTAGAGGTCAACTCAGACAATACCACAGCTTTGGCGTACATCTCCAAGCAAGGAGGCACACACTCCCTCACGCTGTACGAGATCGCAAGGGACCTGCTCATTTGGTCAAGAAATCGAGGCATCTCCCTGTTAACGAGATTTATCCAGGGGGACTTGAACGTCTTGGCAGACTGTCTCAGTCGGAGGGGTCAGGTGATTCCCACGGAATGGACCCTCCACAAGGACGTGTGCAAGAGTCTTTGGGCGACTTGGGGTCAACCCACCATAGACCTCGTTGCCACCTCGATGACCAAGAGGCTACCAATCTATTGCTCACCAGTCCCAGATCCAGAAGCAATACACATAGACGCATTTCTACTGGATTGGTCTCATCTGGACTTATATGCATTCCCACCATTCAAGATTGTCAACAAGGTACTGCAGAAGTTCGCCTCTCACGAAGGGACAAGGTTGACGTTGGTTGCTCCCCTCTGGCCCGCGAGAGAGTGGTTCACCGAGGTACTTCAATGGCTGGTAGACATTCCAAGAAGTCTTCCTCTAAGGGTAGATCTATTACGTCAGCCCCATGTAAAGAATGTTCATCAAAGCCTCCCCGCTCTTCGTCTGACTGCCTTCAGACTATCGAGAGACTCTCAAGAGCTCGAGGCTTTTCGAAGGAGGCAGCCAGTGCGATTGCAAGAGCGAGGAGAGCTTCTACCATCAGAGTATACCAGTCGAAGTGGGAAGTCTTTCGAGACTGGTGCAAGTCAGCATCTGTGTCCTCGTCCAGTACCTCTGTAGCCCAAATCGCAGATTTTCTTTTACATCTGAGAAATGTTCGCTCCCTCTCAGCTCCCACGATTAAGGGCTACAGGAGCATGTTGGCTTCGGTCTTTCGTCATAGAGGCTTAGATCTTTCCAACAATAAAGATCTCCAAGATCTCCTTAAGTCTTTCGAGACCTCTAAGGAACGTCGTTTAGCGACTCCTGGATGGAACTTAGACGTGGTCCTAAGGTTCCTCATGTCAGACAGGTTTGAGCCATTACATTCAGCCTCCCTGAAGGATCTCACCCTCAAGACGCTTTTCCTAGTGTGCTTGGCTTCGGCTAAAAGGGTCAGTGAACTTCATGCCTTCAGTAAGAACATCGGCTTTTCTACAGAAAAAGCCACATGTTCACTTCAACTTGGTTTCCTGGCCAAAAATGAACTGCCTTCTCGTCCTTGGCCTAAATCTTTTGATATACCTTGCTTATCAGAGATCGTAGGCACCGAACTTGAAAGAGTGCTGTGTCCAGTTAGAGCTCTTAAGTTCTACTTAGCCCGTACTAAGTCCTTACGAGGTGGATCTGAGGCATTATGGTGCTCAGTTAAGAAACCATCATTGCCTATGTCAAAGAATGCTTTGTCATATTTTATCAGACTTTTAATACGAGAGGCTCATTCTCACTTGAATGAGAAAGACCGATGCTTGCTTAAGGTTAAGACGCACGAAGTAAGAGCTATAGCAACTTCCATGGCCTTTAAGCAAAATAGATCTCTGCAAAGTATTATGGACGCGACCTTTTGGAGAAGCAAGTCGGTATTCGCGTCATTTTACTTAAAAGATGTCCAGACTCTTTACGAGGACTGCTACACACTGGGTCCATTCGTTGCAGCGAGTGCAGTAGTGGGTGAGGGTTCTACCACTACATTACCCTAATTCCAATATCCTTTTAATCTGTCTCTTGAAATGTTTTTAATCTTGTTTTTGGGTTGTACGGAAGGCTAAGAAGCCTTTCGCATCCTGGTTGATTTGGCGGGTGGTCAAAGTCATTTCTTGAGAGCGCCCAGATTAGGGGTTTGATGAGGTCCTGTTGTATGGGTTGCAGCCCTTGATACTTCAGCTCCTGGGAGTCTTTCAGCATCCTAAGAGGATCGCTGGGCTTCGTGAGGAAGACAGACTAACAAGGCAGAGTAATCGTCTAAGTCAACTTCCTTACCAGGTACCTATATATTTGGGTTTTGTTATGTTATAACTGTCAAAAACTCTAAGCATATACGCTGTAAACTTAATTAACTCTGGTCTCTACCCACCACCATGGGTGTGAATCAGCTATTATATATTCACCGGCTAAGTTAAATATTTAAAAATGATATTTTAATTATAAAATAAATTTTTGAATATACTTACCCGGTGAATATATAAATTAAAGGCCCCCCCTTCCTCCCTGATAGAGACCCAGCGGGATGAGAAGAATTGAGGCTTGTTTACATGCATATGCGGTATCTGGCCGATAGTTGGCGCTGGTGGGCACACCCGCAACCTTCATAGCGATCGCTCGCGAGTTTTTGTGTGTTTTCTGTCGAGCCGCCGGAGCAGCAGCTATTATATATTCACCGGGTAAGTATATTCAAAAATTTATTTTATAATTAAAATATCATTTTTTAGGCCAAATTACATATCATGTGTTTATTGTCTGAAAAGTTATGGGCCAAGAACACTACCCTGAGGAACACATGGAATGAAAATGAATACATCTAATCAGGGTAATGAGATTTGCAAGAAGACAACAACATCAAATAAGCATGCAGATTTCAGATGAAGCTGTGGAGGAAGTCACTCATTTAAAGTACTTGGGAAGTATTATAACACAAGAAGGAAACTGCGCTAAAGAGATTAAGAGCATGATAGCCCAAGGTAAGGTAGCTTTTGAGAGAGAAAAATTAACTTTAACAGGAAAACTGAAAATGGAACTAAAGAAAAGATTTGTGAAATTTTCCAAATGAAGTGTAGCGTTGTATGGTTCGGAAACATGGACTATAAAAGCAATAGACAAGAAACATGTAGAAGCATTTGAAATGTGGATATGGAAGAGGAGAATGAAAATAAGTTGGAGAGACCATGAATCTAATGAAGATTTACCAAGAATAGTGGGAGAAGAGAGAATCATAATTACAACAATAAAGAGAAGTCATAAAAACTGGATAGGACACATTTTAAGAGGAGATGGGTTACTGAATGACATTACAGAAGGTAAATTTGAAGGACAAAGACCCAGAGGACAGAAAGGGAAGTCAATGCTAGATGACCTAAAGGGATGGAGAAGGTACCAAGAGCTAAAAGAGGTGGCCATGAATAGAAAATTTTGGAGGCGGCTATTCCGTGAAAGGAGCTGGGCACCAGCCACCCGTTGAGTTACTACCGCTAGAGAGATATTGGGTCCTTTTGACTGGCCAGACAGTACAACATTGGATCCCTCTCTTTGGTTACGGCTCATTTTGCCTTTGCTTACATATACACTTAATAGTCTGGCCTATTCTCACAATATTCTTCCCTGTCCTCATGCACCTAACAACACCGTGATTACCAAACAATTATTCTTCACTCAAGAGGTTAACTACTGCAATATAATTGTTAAGTGGCAACTTTCCTCTCGGTAAGGGTAGAAGAGAGACTTTAGCTATGGTAAGCACCTGTTCTAGGAGAAGGACACCCAAAATCAAACCATTGTTCTCTAGTCTAGGGTGGTGCCATAGCCTCTGTACCATGGTGTAACGATCTTAAAATTGTCACAGGTTCTTTTGATATGTAAACTAAAATTGTACGACAACAGCCAAATAAAACATGGGGAATGAATATAAAAAGAAACTCACAAAAATACACAACACGTTTATTCACAAACTTATAAAGAAAATCAATGTTACTTCTTCGGTTACTTTAACTGACAAATCAAATCAATCAAAACATTGATAGAAAAGGGGAACAGTCAGTAAGGTAGAAATACTTAAGGAATAGTTTTCTACAGCTACTTAGACGATACTGTTAAGAAGGCTTCAGGCTTGAGAACGTTGCAGAAGGGTGGCTGAAGTTCAGATGAAACTGGCGCGATGACTTTGGATTCAAAGACGTCACAGAAAGGGTGGCATCAAGATGAGACATCAGAAGTCTTCTCCAAGAATTTGTTGATAGTGTTGAACTAAGGCCAGGCTGCAGGCAGTGTTGGCTAGTTCTCGTCACAAGCAGGGAGGGCTGGCTGCTTCAATTTGTCTCTTCTTTTCAGCCATAACAGGATTTTGGAGATAGGCGTTTGTTGTCTGAAGGGAAGGTTGGAAACTGTGGCTTTATCAGGCTTCTGGTCTTATGTGCTTCCTATCTCATCAGGACTTGGTTCTAATCTGGTTCAGACATAGTTCCTCTCTTGTCTTATGTCCTGTCATATCTCCCTGGACAATCTATTCTTGAAGTTTACATACCCATGTAATTACAGTGGCAGTCATTATTTCTATATAAGGCGTTTTTTGACAATTCTGCTTCTCGATTGGTCTCCTCAATAACGGCCACTTTCATCACGCCATGGAAGCTTCTAGAAGAAATTTCTAATGCAATCTGGACCATGTGTTAAGTCGTAACAAAAGGGCAGCACGTGTCCACCCATGATGACATATTTCATAAACGAGGATATCCCTCAGGCTCGGTTTCTCAAAATATGCTGACTCCATTGATTAAGGCAATGACATCTTGATCTAAACAATACAGTCCCCTTATGGCTGCAGGCGCTCTATGGAGGCTCGGTTTACTTCCAAAATGCTGATGACAGTGAAGTGACGACAGGTTTGACCAAATAATAAAGTAGTTGAATCTCGTCTCGCTGCTCACATTTTGGGAATAGATATTTTTGTCTTTTAATAACATTCCTTCAAAAGTGTTGTATCTACCCATGACACATGGCCTTCCACTGTCTTGGATTAGAGTTCTCTTGCTTGGGGGTACACTCGGGCATGCTGTTCTATCTTATTTCTCTTCTTGTTTATTGACGTTTTTATAGTTTATTTGTGAGGATCTAATTTAATATTGTTACTTCTTAAAATACTTTATTTTCATTGTTTACTATTGTAGTTTATTTCCATGTTTCCTTTCCTCACTGGGTGGTTTTTCCTTGTTGGAGCCCTTGGGCTTATATCATCTTGCTTTTCCAACTAGGGTTATAGCCTAGCTTGTAATAATAACAACAATAACAACAGGGCGGAACTCTACTGTATAGTAGTGGTAGTAGTATTACTATATTCTGCTAAGGATCAACATGCACAGGATGCTACTTCTACCAAAATCTGTCCTCAGTGATCAAATATTAACTATTAAGTTAGATTGAACAATGAAGAAAGCTTCTTGTAAGATGGTATGATCATAATCTCATTTATTATCAGCTTTATAATTACATTTTGATTGGCAGAAGGTTTATTCCATGGAATGGTTGCCTTCTTTGTCAGTTCCTCAGAAACTTAAAGAGGTTTCAGTCGTGGAAGATACCTCATGGGAGATTCTAGAAATGCTTTTGTTGATTAAATTGCAGGGATAACCTCTTCTAAGATAAGGAATCTCAGATAGTTGGCTCTTATATAAATTTGATTACTTGGTCTTTTGGACTGCCCGTAATGATTGCACCTCATAAGTTGCTAGCATTTTTTACTTTTGTATTAAAGAGAAGAGACAGTTGTCGTTCGTCTTTTATTAACCTTGTTTGCACTAGTAATTAATGGGATATCCTTAGTCATTCCCCAAGAAATTCTCACAACACTATTTGTGGATGATCTCTCCATATCATTTGCTAGAGCTTGAATGGCAATGGTTGAGAGAAAACTACAACTCGCAATTGAAAAAATTATTCAGTGGGCTGATATGAATGGGTTCAAGTTTTCAACAAGCAAAACTGCTATTATCCATTTCTGTCGTATCTGGGGAGTACATCCAGATCCGGATACATAGGCTCACATGGGTTCTTCACTTAAAGGTGTTGAAAGCTAAATGTCTTGAGGCTCTGAATCTTTTAAAAGTACAGTCAAACCTCCCGATACGAAAGAGTCGGCTTACGAAATTTTCACTTTGCGAAAGATGCAAAGAATTTTACGACTCGGATAACGAAAAATGTTTCGGACAATAAAAGGAGGTACGATGTGAGAGCCCGACCGTATCAGAGACGGATTTTAAAATTCGCACGCTGCCAGCTCGTAAACTCACTACCATCCTCCTGCGTTCCCATTGGTTATGTCTACTCGGATTCTAGTTACCACCATGAAATCCTGCTCTCCTATTGGTTGGCTTCTACTGTACTGTATCTCATCGTGCATCTACGCATTGGTGTTCCTATGTCTTTTCGTTCCGACAGCAGTATTGTACGCATTGACTTAGTGTTTGTGATTTTGCTTTCGTAACAATTTTATGGTACGTACTGTTATCGTGTGTGATACTTACGTTACATCATTATTCATGGGTCCCAAAAAAGTCGCTGACGTCAAGGGAAAGAAGAGGATGATGCTTTCCATGGAGATGAAGATGGAAATAATCAAGAAATACGAGGCTGTCATGCTGACAACAGCAGAAATTAAGGAGGGTCTAGATGGCTACTTTAAAATGATGGTTCTCGTAGAAAAGAGAAAAAATTTTCACAGGTCGTGCGCTTGAGTACTGTAATGAAGTTTGCCTGAGCCATTTCAGGAAAATTTTAAGAAGCAGGCTTCTTTAGGCTTTTATTTTAGAAAGAGGCCTTCGGTAGAATCAGACCAAGCGTCAGCTAAGAAACGAAAGAAAAGTGGCAGTGATGAAGAAAATACGTAGTGTACTGTAATTAAATTTAGAAAATACGAAACGTAAAGTAGAAAAAAAAGTAGATAAAGAAAAAAAAAAAAAGAAATTTTCTTTTAAGTTTATTGTAAAGTTAAGTGTTAATATTTCCTGTCATTTGTAAATGTGTTTCCTAAGATTTAGTGTTAATGTTTTCTGTCATTTGTAAATCTGTTTTGTAAAGTTAAATGTTTACATTTTCTGCCACTCGTAAATGTTTTCTGCCGTTTTCATCCTCCTCTACCGCCCCGCACTTCGCTCTCGGACATCGCCTCACTCCAAAGGTAAGGTTCCACGTTTTTTTTACCTTATTTTTAGTCTTGGCTCTAATTAAACACTTCTTTTACAGATTATCAATGTTAATTTATTATCAAATGATCAAAATACAGTACATTTTGTACATTTAGTACCGTTTAGTGGTGCATATCCTTTTTGCAATCATTTAATGTGGTGTTTTTCTAGGGTCTGGAACAAATTAGGCCATTTACGTGTAAAAGGTGACTCGCAACACGAAAAAATCACTTTACAAGAGCTCTTACGGAACCAATTGATTTCGTGCTCTGAGGCATTACTGTTTTGTCCCATACATCATGGGGGGCAGACCGTTAACTATTTTCGAATTATACAAGACCTTAATTTTAAATATTTAACTTAGCCGGTGAATATATAATAGCTGCAACTCTGCGGCTCGACAGAAAACACACTCAAAAAACTCGCGAGCGATCGCTATGAAGGTTGCGGGTGTGCCCACCAGCGCCAACTGTCGGCCAGATACCACTCTTGTATGTAAACAAAACCTTCAATTCTTCTCTGTCGACGTTGACGACAAGACGTATTCATACTCGCTGTAGAACCTGGAGTTTTCTTAACATATTTAGTGAAGTACTTCATTTTGGTTTGAGCTTTCGCAGTACAGGTGTTTTATCTTCAACTTAAATCTTGAACTCGTTTTTGGATAGATTTAATTTTTGATGACTTTGGATTGTTTTTTGGACTTTCCTTGACTTTTAAATGGCCGACCCTTCCCTCAGTACGGAAGTGTGTTTAGGCTTTTAGCAATTATCTTATCACGTTATAAATTAATTATAGATTTTCCTCTATATATTTTATATCTCAACCGCCTTTATTAGGCCTCTTCGATTAGCTTTCCATTTATAATAAACATCAAAATAAATTTTAATGATTTGTTTATATGCGACCTTTCCTGAGAGTTGGCGGTCCTAACTTGGAAACCGAAGTTAAACAACGTTGAGCCCTTTCAATCGTAAATAGCTTTTAAAGAGCTAATGATTTAAAACTTATTAAATGAATTTTTTTTTAATAGATATTTTATGAAAGATTTTCTTTGAATAGTCTTCGTACTGTTTCAAAGATGAACTAACGTTTAGTTTATTTATGCTACGCAGTTTGCGCTCTATCGTTACGATAGAGAGAGAGAGTATCACGGTTTCACTTTGCAGAAAGAGTAAATCGATTCTGACGTTTTGTTCATTCTTCTTTCAAAGCTTAAATGTTTTAAATTCTATTTTAAAGGAACTTTTTAATTGAAAAACCTTTCAGTTTTTTCCTTTGGTCAATTAACCTGTTTTTTCGACGAAACGTAAGTGGGCTCTTCTCTTAGGTGCGAAATCGAGAGAGAGAGAGAGAGATAGAGACGGAGGGAGAGAGGGGAGAGAAAACGTTCCGATCTTTATCTCGTCCCAAGCGGGTAACGTTGTTCTCGAATTACTCTCGTCCCTAGTCTCTGTACGGGGAGAAAGGATAAAACGTTTTTAGTTTTTTATTCTCGTCCCAAGGCAATGTACGGTGAGAGATTGAAAACGTAGTTTTGAATGAACTAGTGTTTAGTCTCTTCCCCAGCCACTGATTTTTTTATCTTAAAAGATGTTTACTGTTTTTTGCTGGTATTAATGTGCTTACATTATACGACTGATTTCGCAATTACAACCTTTTGATGAGGGTAGTATTGCGTGCTTCAGGTAGAAATCAGTTTTATTCATACCTAATGTGAATTGTTAAAAAATTCGATTTCAGTGAAATAAGTGCAAAACAGAAAATCGTAGTGATAAAGTGATATTGCGCAAAGTGTTATCAGTGTTGCGACCGAGGGTTCGTCTGTTCGTGCCTGTCGTTCGCCTAGTCCGGGACCTCTTGCAAGCTCCCAAGCCCAGGGGAGAAGTAATGTCGTACGACTTATGGGTTCGAGAGGCCTTGATCAGCGAACAGACGTTCCCTCTATGGTATCGGGTGTATCTTACCAAGATCACCCCTACCATAAGGCGAGAGAGACGATTTTCTCCTCGTCATCCGAAGGCTTTTCGCATAAGAAACCGTGGAACAAGGTTTCGAGGCCCTTTAAGCGAAAGTCAGTCCTTTCAGGACAGGTCCAGCATCCTGGTTTTAACCATTAGGACAGCTCTGACCCTACGCAGTCATCGGAAGACTGCTCGCCGCCTAACAAAAGCGTAACACAGACTCCGAGAGTCTTTTTGTAGGCAAGGTTTTGCGGTCACAGACGTTACCCTCGTCTCTTACCGCAACCATTCCCGTTGATCCTAAATGGGTTGTACGGCAAGACATGCAGAATAAGCTTGCCTCCCTTATGGAAGACTATTCTGCCGATAAGTCCGTTGAGCCTAGCCGTTTATCTCATCGAGATCCTGGCCTTCAGCCACCCTAACGTTCCTTTGTGCGTCCTGTTGACGTTGGCGTAGCCAAGTCACGTCAGTCAGGTTGTTTAGAACCACACTCGATGCGGTCTCGTGTGGATTTTCAGCCACATTTGGACGTTAGGCCACTTGCTGATGCTCCTGTTGACGTTCAGGACGTTCGCTAACAATCGGAGTTGACTTGTTTTGACGCTGAGCGTCAACCTCCGCATTCTAGAGTTGTTTTGACTGCTCAGTCTAGGCGGTCAAAGCAGTCTCGAGTGGACGCTGTGCGTCCTCACGCACCTGTTGTTGTTGACAGTTCACAGAGTGTCAAGCAGTTACATGACGTTGCGTCCTGGTCTCACGCACCTGTTGTTGTTGACAGTTCACAGACTGTCAAGCAGTTACATGACGTTGCGTCCTGGTCCGCTACTAATGCATTAGTGCGTGTGGACTCTGCTTGTAAAGCATTGCCTCCACGGTAGGTCTCTCCCTTGCTTGAGACTCGGCTTTTATCGGACAAGGTTCCTTCAGATGAGGAAGTTGCTGTTCCCCCTCCTACTGATATTCCCTTGAGGACTCTGTCAGACGGAGAGGAGCCTAAAGCTGCTTAGCCCTCTATGGACTTTAAATAAATCATGCTGATTTTTAAGGATCTTTGTCCGGATCTTTTTGTAACTGCTGCTCCTCGTTCGCCTAAACGTCAGAGCTTACACTAGGCCTAGCTACTTTGAAGCCGTTGTTTTATAAGCTAGTGCTCTCTCGCTCTTCTAAGAGAGCTTTACGTTTGCTAGGCGACTGGTTTATCACCAGGAGGAGTTTGGGGGAGACAGCCTTTGCTTTCCCTTCTTTTAAACTGGCTTATAGAGCGAGAGTCTGATATGACACGAGAGAAGTTCTCGGCTTGGGAGTTCCTGCCTCTGCCCAGATAGACTTCTCAATTCTGGTAGACTCTCCCTGGCGCCTAGCCATGAGACGCTCCAAGATTTTACAGGTCGACTTCACAGCTATTTTCGAGCCTTTGAAGTTTTGCTGTACAATTATGTCATGCATAAACAAGGCTTTCAGGGATGGCTCCAATGATCTGACAGCCACGTTCTCTGCAGGAACAAGTCCCTCAGGGATGGCTCCATGATTTGGCAGCCATGTTCACTGCAGGAGTACGTAAGAGGCAAGTGCGCTCAATGTGTTCATTGTCAAGACAAACTTCACGATGAAGTCTAACAGGCTGTCTTGACAGCATTTATGGAAGGCGACTGGATGGTCTCTCTCGACCTTCAGGAGGCATACTTCCACATTCCTATACACCCGGATTCCCAACCGTTTCTGAGGTTTGTTTACAGGAATGTGGGGTACCAGTTTCGAGCCCTGTGCTTTGGCCTCAGTCTTGCGCCTCTCGTGTTTACGAGGCTGATGAGGAATGTGGCAAAATCCCTCCATCTATCGGGGATCCGAGCCTCCCTGTACTTGGACGACTGGCTTCTCAGAGCATCGTCCAGTCTTCACTGTCTGCAGGATCTACATTGGACGTTGAGTCTGGCCAGGGAGTTGGGACTTTTGGTCAACCTAAAAGTCCCAACTGATCCCATCCCAGATTATTCTATATTTGGGGATGGAGATTCGCAGTCAAGCCCTGCTCGAAGTCCAACTAATGCTGAAACGAAACGTTTATTCAGTCAGGAGTTGGAACAGTCTCGTAGGGACTCTCTC
The DNA here is from genome assembly GCF_036898095.1 of Palaemon carinicauda. Classification (NCBI taxonomy): domain Eukaryota; kingdom Metazoa; phylum Arthropoda; class Malacostraca; order Decapoda; family Palaemonidae; genus Palaemon; species Palaemon carinicauda. The sequence continues at coordinate 70,943,787 of NC_090760.1, read as the reverse complement.
ATCCCTGGAGCAGTTTGTCTCACTAGGGAGACTACACCTTCTGCCTCTCCGGTTCCATCTAGCCTTTCACTGGAACTAGGACAAGACATTAGAGACGGTATCATTCCCAGTCTCCGAACCAGTAAAGGCATGCCTGAAATGGTGGGACAGCAATATCAGTCTGAGAGAGGGACTATCCCTAGCAGTCAAGAACCCAAACCACGTGTTGTCCTCAGACGCGTCGGATTTGGGTTTGGGGTGCGACCCTGGACGGTCGGGAATGCTCGGGTCTGTGGACCTCAAGTCAGAAGAGCATGCACATCAACGGCAAGGAGCTATTAGCAGTCCACTTGGCCTTGATGATATTAGAAGGCTTCTTCGAAACTTAGTGGTAGAGGCAACTCAGACAACACCACAACTTTGGCGTACATCTCCAAGCAAGGAGGCACACACTCCTTCACGCTGCTCGAGATCGCAAGGGACCTTCTCTTATGGTCAAGAATTCGAGGCATCTCCCTGTTGACGAGATTCATCCAGGGGGACTTGAACGTCTTGGCAGACTGTCTCAGTCGGAGGGGTCAGGTGATACACACGGAATGGACCCTCCTCAATGACGTGGGCAAGAGTCTTTGGGCTACTTGGGGTCAACCCACCATAGACCTCTTTGCCTCCTCGTTGACCAAAAGGTTACCAATCTATTGCTCTCCAGTCCTAGATACAGAAGCAATCTACATAGACGCGTTTCTACTGGATTGGTCTTTTCTGGACTTATATGCATTCCCACCATTCAAGATAGTCAACAAGGTACTGCAGAAGTTCGCCTCTCACGAAGGGACAAGGTTGACGTTGGTTGCTACCCTCTGGCCCGCGAGAGAGTGATGCACCGAGGTACTTCAATGGCTGGTAGACTTTCCAAGAAGTCTTCCTCTAACGGTAGATCTGTTACGTCAGCCCCACGTAAAGAATGTCCATCAAAGCCTCCCCGCTCTTCGTCTGACTTCCTTCAGACTATCGAAAGACTCTCAAGAGCTAGAGGCTTTTCGAAGGAGGCAGCCAGTGCGATTGCAAGAGCTAGGAGAGCTTCTACCATTAGAGTATACCAGTCGAAGTGGGAAGTCTTTCGAGACTGGTGCAAGTCAGCATCTGTGTCCTCGTCCAGTACCTCTGTAGCCCAAATCGCAGATTTTCTTTTACATCTGAGAAAGGTTTGCTCCCTTTCAGCTCCCACGATTAAGGGCTACAGGAGCATGTTGGCTTCGGTCTTTCGACATAGAGGCTTAGATCTTTCCAACAATAAAGATCTCCAAGATCTCCTTAAGTCTTTCGAGACCTCTAAGGAACGTCGTTTGGCAACTCCTGGATGGAACTTAGACGTGGTCCTAAGGTTCCTCATGTCAGACAGGTTTGAGCCATTACATTCAGCCTCCCTGAAGGATCTCACCCTCAAGACACTTTTCCTAGTGTGCTTGGCTTCGGCTAAAAGGGTCAATGAACTTCATGCCTTCAGTAAGAACATCGGCTTTTCTACAGAAAAAAGCCACTTGTTCACTTCAACTTGGTTTCCTGGCCAAAAATGAACTGCCTTCTCGTCCTTGGCCTAAATCTTTTGATATTCCTTGCTTATCAGAGATCGTAGGCAACGAACTGGAAAGAGTATTATGTCCTGTTAGAGCTCTTAAGTTCGATTTAGCTCGTACTAAGTCATTACGAGGGAAATCTGAGGCATTATGGTGCTCAGTTAAGAAACCTTCATTGCCTATGTCAAAGAATGCTTTGTCATATTTTATCAGATTTTTTTTTAATACGAGAAGCTCATTCTCACTTGAATGAGAAAGACCGATGTTTGCTTAAGGTTAAGACGCACGAAGTTAGAGATATAGCAACCTCCGTGGCCTTCAAGCAAAATAAATCTCTGCAAAGTATTATGGACGCGACTTTTTGGAGAAGCAAGTCAGTGTTCGCGTCATTTTACTTAAAGATGTCCAGACTCTTTACGAGGACTGCTACACACTGGGTCCATTCGTTGCAGCGAGTGCAGTAGTGGGTGAGGGTTCTACCACTACACTTCCCTAATTCCAATATCCTTTTAATCTGTCTCTTGAAATGTTTTTAATATTCTTTTATGGGTTGTTCGGAAGGCTAAGAAGCCTTTCGCATCCTGGTTGATTTGGCGGGTGGTCAAAGTCATTTCTTGAGAGCGCCCAGATTAGGGGTTTGATGAGGTCCTGTTGTATGGGTTGCAACCCTTGATACTTCAGCTCCTGGGAGTCTTTCAGCATCCTAAGAGGATCGCTGGGCTCCGTGAGGAAGACAGACTTACAAGGCAGAGTAATCGTCTAAGTCAACTTCCTTACCAGGTACCTATATATTTTGGTTTTGTTATATTGATAACTGTCAAAATGAAAAAACTCTTAGCTTATACGTTGTAAACATAATTAACTCTGGTCTCTACCCACCTCCTTGGGTGTGAATCAGCTATTATATATTCACCGGCTAAGTTAAATATTTAAAAATGATATTTTAATTATAAAATAAATTTTTGAATATACTTACCCGGTGAATATATAAATTAAATGACCCTCCCTTCCTCCCCAATAGAGACGCAGCGGGACGAGAAGAATTGAAGGTTTTGTTTACATACAAGAGTGGTATCTGGCCGACAGTTGGCGCTGGTGGGCACACCCGCAACCTTCATAGCGATCGCTCGCGAATTTTTTGAGTGTGTTTTCTGTCGAGCCGCAGAGTTGCAGCTATTATATATTCACCGGGTAAGTATATTCAAAAATTTATTTTATAATTAAAATATCATTTTTTTCCAAAATTAAGTATGGGTGTGAATTATACTCCTCAGCCACCCCAAGCCGATTAAAGATATTACATTCAATACATCATGCTGGTATGAGGCTGTCCACAGGAGTGTTTAGAACCTCACCTATCCCAAGTCTCCTTGTTGATGCTGGAGTTACCTCTAGACTATTACCGAATGTCTTCCATTATTCGGTATTGGTTTAGGTTACAAAGACTCCTTAACTCTTTAGCCTTTCAGACTGCAAGCCTTGTAAGGTACTCAACATACTTTGAGTTGTACCCAAAATCTCTTCAACCTTATGGCTTTCAGGTAAAACAATTATCAAACAGTCTTGATATAATTAGAAGTAAGGTGCTTCCATTTAAGATATCTTCAACCCCTCCGTGGAAATTACCAGAGACATCTTTTTGTAAATATTTTATTGGTTAAAAAAAAAAACATGACCGAATCAGAAGCTAGGTCTCTTTTTATGGAACATGTTGAAGAACATAGGGAATCAACTTTTAGATATACCGATGGCTCCAAATCTGATGCTGGCGTTGGATTTGGAGTATATAGTAGTTCTTTTAACTGTAGAGTTGCAGTTCCTCCAATATCTTCCATATTTACTGCTGAATTATATGGAATACTAATCGCTATTGAGAAAATAGCGTTAAAAGAGGAGGGCAATTTTACCATTTTCAGTGATTGAAGAAGTGTCCTTCAAGCTTTAGAAGGTTTTTATTCTAGTAATCATTTAGTTTTAAAGATTTTAGAGTGGCTTATAATTGTTGGCCTAAAAGGTCTAACAGTTCAATTTTGCTGGCTTCCGGCACACATAGGTGTGCCTGGAAATGAAGAGGCAAATTCACTGGCAAAGAGTGCTGCAGCCGAGTTGCTACCAAGAAGGCATCCCATTCTCTGTAATGAATTTTTTACAAGCAATGAAGAATTTTATTCATAACAATTGGCAACAGCATTGGGATAGTTTAACCAAAAACAAGATGAGAGAAATTGCGATAGTTATATCCCCTTGGAGGTATAATGGGATGCCCCAAAAATGGGAGCCTACTCTTTGTCATCTCCTCATTGGTCACACTTGAATGACACACAAGTTTCTGCTGGCTGGCCAACACCGGCCATATTGCGGCGACTGTTTGATACCCTTGACAGTGAGGCATTTGTTGACTAAATGCCCCACTTATAGCACAGAAAGAAATAGATATCTGTTTGAGGCTGGCAGGTTCATCCTTGCCAAGATCCTTGGACATGACGTGTCGTACGATCCTAGTGGCATTTTTAAATTTATATTAGAAGCAGGTCGTCTTAATGCTATTTAACTTTTATAACATATTTACCTTTCTGGTTTTAAATTAATATTCATTTAATCTTTATTTATAATAAACGATATCGGTGTCAATGACCTTTGATGGCAGGATGCCAGAGAACTTCAAATCATTCATTCATTCATTTATTAATCCTCTGGGGGTCCCAGTCGTGACAAAATTGTTGTCTGGCTCGTGACTTTTAGCCAGAGAGCTATGACGTCGTGTTTCAATCTACTGTACTTATGTTGACTTTTGTAGCGTAACTAACAAAGAAATAGAGTTAGAAAGAAACTGAAATTTATATTATGAAGCTGAACAAATTTTCTACATAGCACTTCTGGTAACTAGAACATATGACATCGAAGTATGTCATTTGGGCCTCAAAAGATTTCAAAGTATGTCATTGGGTCCTCAGAGAGTTAAGACTGTCTGGTGATCAGAAGTAATGTTTTAATTTCTGCTCCAGTATGAAGCCCCATCATGATAAGAACTAAAGTTGCAGAGCAAGATTCTAGTACAGTATTACCAACTATGATGGCATGAAATTTATATTTTTTTTTTTTTTTTTTTTTTTAATAGCGAGATTGTTTCAGTTCAAGCATTTTTAATTATGTTTACGTCCAGAGTCTTTAGAACTGTCGGTAATAAGAAAAGGGTATCGCATCTCCTTTCTTATGTCTGCTCCTTTATCAAGTCTTCCAAATCATCTTACAAGTCATATCGACAATCCTATTAAGTCTTGGGGTCTTCAGACATTTGTTCAGGAGTTACTGAAGAAGAAGGTAGTAAAGGAATGAACAAATATTTAAATATGTCAAAGTTTCTGTTTGAATATCTAGCTTCATTGCTCTCTCCCATCAGGAAAGAGGAATTAATATTCTCGTTTGTTTTAACAGATGCTTATTTCCAAATCTCAGTTCATCACCAGTTAAGAACAAGTTTATACATACATACAGTACATACATATACCAAAGGCACTTCCCCAAAACAAAAAAGGGGACCTCTACTCTCTACGTTCCTCCAGCCTAACCAGGGACTCAGCCGAGTTCAGCTGGTACTGCTAGGGTGCCACAGCCCAACCTCCCACATTTCCACCACAGATGAAGCTTCATACTGCTGAGTCCCCTACTGCTGCTACCTCCGCGGTCATCTAAGGCACCGGAGGAAGCAGCAGGGCCTACCGGAACTGCGTCATAATCGCTCGCCATTCATTCCTATTTCTAGCACGCTCTCTTGCCTCTCTCACATCTATCCTCCTATCACCCAGAGCTTTCTTCACACCATCCATCCACCCAAACCTTGGCCTTCCTCTTGTACTTCTCCCATCAACTCTTGCATTCATCACCTTCTTTAGCAGACAGCCATTTTCCATTCTCTCAACATGGCCAAACCACCTCAACACATTCATATCCACTCTAGCCGCTAACTCATTTCTTACACCCGTTCTCACCCTCACCACCTCGTTCCTAACCCTATCAACTCGAGATACACCAGCCATACTCCTCAGACACTTCATCTCAATCACATTCAATTTCTGTCTCTCCATCACTTTCATTCCCCACAACTCCGATCCATACATCACAGTTGGTACAATCACTTTCTCATATAGAACTCTCTTTACATTCATGCCCAACCCTCTATTTTTTACTACTCCCTTAACTGCCCCCAACACTTTGCAACCTTCAAGTTTATACATGGGCAAAAATTTTACTAATTCACTTGCTATTATTTTGGCCTAAATATGGTCCCTCAATTATGTATGAGAATGATGGCCGATAATGTTAAAATAGCTCCATCTTCTAGCAATTCAGGTTCTGTTCTGTCTGTACAATTTGATAGTGATGGACTTTCCTAAAGAAAAGCTGATCAGGTCTCAGAATCTCATCTTGAATCTCCTGTATCATCTTTGGATTCTTGTCAATCTCCAGAAGCCGTTCGAACTACCTCAACAGATTTCTTATTTGGAAAGGATGATAGCATTAGATTTTTTGGGGCTTTTCCTACATAGAAGAAATACAGACGTTTCAGGAGTGACTCGATGTTTTCAAAATGGAGAAGCCTTGGACAACTTATATTTGGATGAGACTTCTGGGTGCTATGGGGTCTCAGGGAAAAGTGTCTTTCTGGAACAACTTCAAATGAGACCTCTTTAGATTCGCCTCTCCCGTTAGTTGAACAGATTTAAATCTAAAAATGTTCATCTGAAACTGTTATGAAGAGTAAACTGTTGTGAAGTTACTAGCAGTGTACAAAGGTCTCATTCAGGTACAACTGCAGACATAGATAGTTTATTTAGACAATACTACAGCCTTAGCATACATCTGAAAGCCAGGGGGTACGGAACAGAGAGTCTATTTTAATAGCAAAACAATTTCATAGAACAAAAGAAAGGAGTGTAGTGTAAAGTTGTTATCCAAGTTTGTTCTTGGCAAGTTGGTTCCTACAGTCTTGGCGGGCTATTTATCCTTCAGACAGTGGTAGTGTTCTTAGCCTTACCTAGCCACCTACAAACCCTAGATTAACTTCTTTTGTTGTTCCTAGTGGTTTTGGAGTACCAACTGTACAGGTTCTGATGATGCACAGTGCATTATCGAATCAAATGCTTCCGTGCAAGCCTTGATATCTTTCTGATTCAGGTCCTTCTATTGCAAAAACCTCGCCTTTCCGGAATCAGTTTGTAACCCACGGGATTCCGAGATAGAAAACTGGGTTAGTATGTCAGTGTCGAAAAATTATGCGTTAATTACAGTTGGAATGGGAGTATTATGCTTTCAGAGCCAGGCACACAGCTTTTGGGGCATTTGTAGGAAGTTGGGTCCATGTGGCTATGCTGTTTTCTCAGTTTTACTTTTGATCTATCTTGTTGCAATGCATAGTACTGTAGTTTGTTATACCAATGTAACTTTGATAAGGTAAAGTGAATCCATTGGGGTGTTCTAAGGACAGGAAAGGTTTCCTGAAGTGCAAAGAGAGAGAAAATTAGCTTTTTTTAGGGACAGTCCTACTTAGCAAAAAATATTTGGTTGTGATGATGGTAGTTGATAGAAATATTGCTGACATTTGCTCATATTTTGTCATTATTTTTTTTCCTTCCAGTCTTTTGACTTTGTTAGAACGAGAATCGCAGCTCACCAATCCAACAATTGTTTTGAACGGGCTGAAGAACCTTCATAAACTCGGTCTGAGTGATGATGCGTACGTAATTCAGGTAAGTGTATGCTGTAGAAGTTGTAAGTATTTAAGGGATCTGTTTTTTTTGTGATGAGTTTATATGGATTCATGAGAAGTGCAGGAAATCTATCTTTCAGTGTACATAAAGTCCTCGACTTCCAAGAAGCTGTTTGTAAGTCTCATTTTGTTAAAGTTTGTCTTAGGGTAGACTTCACCTATTCATATGCCTATAATTTTCAGTTGCAAATGTCAATATGTCAATATCGTCACCCTCATGAACTAACTGCCTAAGTCATTTTCTCCACTTGTTGGGAAATAAAAAAAACTTTCTCATTTCCTAATTCTTTATATCATTGTCTTGAGCTTCAATTCACAAATTCTAATTCACAATTTCTTCTATTAAGAATTTGTGAATTGAAGCTCAAGACAATAATATAAAGAATTAGGAAATGAGAAGGTTTTTTTTTCTTTATTTACCAACAAGTGGAGAAAATGACTTAGGCAGTTAGTTTATGAGGGTGACGATATGTTGTAAATGTTGTCTTGCTTACTACAGTAAATCATATAATATTGTCTTATTACAGCATTTCATTATGAAATTTTGTTACAATATCTGAGATAATTTCAGTTAGATTTGTGTTTGTATCACCAAATGTTTGTACAGTAAGTTGAAGACCTTCGTACTGTATTTCTTGTGGGGATTAAAATTTTCAGGGGTCTTAGCATGGCCCAAGTGAATTCTACCATAGGTTCTTTGCAAACTGCATTACTTAATGGCATATACTTTTCAATCATTTCCTTTGGTCTTTTTTCAGTTTCTCTCTCCATGTACTTTATTTTAGCTTGTAATATTTTCAAGGAATGAAATAAAGTCGTACAACGTGACTCGTTTTTGTTAAATTTCTGCATAATGGTAATATTTTTTATCAGTTCACGTTATTGATATTCTTACATCCGTCTGAGTTTGTTATTGGATCCGTTGTTCATTGCTAATAAGTTTTAGTGAAATTCTTCTTCTTCTTCATCTTCTTCTTCTTCTTCTTCCCAGCTGGTTCCCATTTTTATATGGGGTCGCCGTTGCGGATGAGCCATTTCCATCTTTTTCTATTCTGCGCTTCTGCCTCATCAATTCCCTTCTTCTGCATGCCTCCTCTCACACAGTCTCTCCATCTCTTTTTTGGTCTCCCTCTTCTTCTCCTTCTTCCTTGAACATTCATCTCCATAGTATGTCTCCCAACGTGGTCCTCATCTCTCCTCATCAGGTGTCCATACCATCTCAGCCTCCCTTCCTGCACTTTCTTTGATATTTCCACCACTTTTGTCGACCCCCTTATGTAGTAATTTTTTATCCGATCCTCTCTTGTCACCCCAGACATCCACTCAAGCATTCTCGTTTCTTCCACATCCATCTTCTTCTCCTCTGTCTTCCTCATGCTTGCGGTTTCCGTTCCATACAGCATTGCTGTTCGTACCACAGTTTTAGTGAAATTAATAAAGTAAATTCTCCCAAATATATAATCAACATCAAATGTCAAATCTTTGAGATGAGTTACTGAAATCCTATCAGAACCTCCATCTTTTTCTATTAACCCAATTAAAAAGATTTAAAAAATAAAATAAAAGCTTTTATTCAATAAAATCTATACTTCATAAATAAAGACAAAGCTTATGGACCATTCCTATGACAGCTAAGTCAGCAAGCTCTGTAGTTTGGTTAAATGGATGTATGTACTGCGTCTCACACTACTTTACTTTACTGTCAATCATGAGCAACATTTCTTCAACTTTTAACTATTAAATGATCTTTTTGATCTCCTGGCGTTGCCGCCTTCAACCAAAACATACATACATACATACATACATACATACATACATACATTAATCCCTCGGCTATTGCAGAAGTAGATACAGAAATGTACGGTATGTTTTTTCATTATTTTTATGATTTTTAATATTTTTTATTGTCTTTATATATTTAAGCTTTTATAAGACCAAAAATTACCATTTTAAGCTTTTACAAGCAAAAGAATTACTATCTTTTGCAAAAAAATTATTAAACGATGAAAAATACAAAACATACATCCTCGGAAACCTGCAATATAAAGGGGAGCCGAGCTATAGATTTACGAATTTATAAATCCAAATTGTACTGAGGGAGCAATAGGTGAACAGCGATATGGCGGGGGATTACTGTACAGTATAGATATTTATATCTTTGAGACACAATTCCCCCAGGAGTTCATAGTACATGCATTCTTCCTCCTCCTCCTCCTCCTTTTCAATCTTATTCAACTACTTTACATTACATGACACCATGGTCACTTCCAGAGTGGATGTTGTTCATGCTAAGTATGTTTCCCAGAATACTGTACTCCTCTCCTTTTATTTTTTAAAATGTCTGTAGACTACTGTATTGTATTTAGTAATGAGGACTATAGTTTTAGAATATATTTGACTTGACCTTAGAGCTATTGGATAAAATATGAAATTTTTAGATACTGTGTAAATGTTTAAAGACTCATGAATCGTAAAGGCAAGGGACTCTGACAATGCCTTAGAGACTGACTGTACACATGTTATCAGTGCCCAATCTCCCTCTCCATCAATCTAAGACCAGGTAGGGCCAGGCAATGGCTGCAAATGAATTAGCAGTTAGACCTGTAGGCTCAAGAACATCCCATCCCCATCTTACAAGGATGGTGATGTTGCAGACAATACAAGACACTATCGAGAGTGGGTCTCAGAGCCCAGTTCAGCAGATCGCTATAGTCCATTTCTTTTAGCGATGCATATTTGCACCGACTCGCGGCGGTGCCCTTTTAGCTCGGAAAAGTTTCCTGATCGCTGATTGGTTAGAATTATCTTGTCCAACCAATGAGCGATCCGGAAACTTTTCCGAGCTAAAAGGACACCCCTGCGAGTCGGTGCAAACATGCATCGCTAAAAGAAATGGACTATAGGCAGGGACATTTCCAGTTGGCTACCGCAACCCTACTGCATTTATTGTAATTTGAAGTGACGTTATTTCCTTTAGTTTTGCATAATTCTTCATCTCTCACATTCCCCGAACTCACTCCATGACACCTACACACTTGTGGATCTGGTGGTTCAGCAGCATTATTTGTATAACTGTACAATACCTCATATCTGGATCTTGTTGACAGTTAGTGCCATGAGTGCACCTCAAGTGGTGATATTCCAGGCATAACTCAATTTTTAGTTCTACTGTATATTTATTTACTGTACTTTTCTTCTTTGCCATCTTGTGTCCAACCTCTCGAAGTTTCCTTTATACTGCTGCTGGTGCTTTCCCCCCGTTGTAATTTAAAGCTTTAAAGGCTGTTCATGAATGGCAGAGGCAAGAACCAGTGACATTACTCTATCAAGCAGGACAATGGCCTAGAGACTGACCATATCTACAAATGATCAGCGCTCAAGCCCCCTCTCCACCCAAACTAGAACCAAGGAGCATTAGGCAATGGCTGCTGATGACTGAGCAGATAGATCTGTAGGCTCCCCCAAACTCCCCATCCTTAGCTCACAAGGATGGGGAGGTTGCACCGACCAAAGGAACTAACGAGTTTGAGCGGGACTCGATCACCAGTCAGGGACTTAACCACATAGGCCACCATAAAGTTAGGCATTAAATGACTTCCATGAGCCTAATGTTGCGTATCCTAGGACAGCTTCATAAATACAATCCTCCTGCCAGAAGTGTTTCAGGTGCATCTGATATGCGTGCATTCCACAGTCTTCATTATGTAGATGGCTGAGATACATACATACATACATATACCAAAGGCACTTCCCCCAATTTTGGGGGTTAGCCGACATCAACAAATGAAACAAAAACAAAAAAGGGGACCTCTACTCTCTACGTTCCTCCCAGCCTAACAAGGGACTCAACTGAGTTCAGCTGGTACTGCTAGGGTGCCACAGCCCACCCTCCCCCGTTATCCACCACAGATGAAGCTTCATAATGCTAAATCCCCTACTGCTGCTACCTCCGCTGTCATCTAAGGCATCGGAGGAAGCAGCAGGCCCTACCGGAACTGCGTCACAATTGCTCGACATTCATTCCTATTTCTAGCACGCTCTCTTGCCTCTCTCACATCTATCCTCCTATCACTGGCTGAGATACTATATGAAAATCGTGTTTCTTCTACTTTCTACTGTCTACCCTGTATATTGTTGTTTTATAAAATCAAACCATTAAGTTCTGTTGCTATATATAACTAAACCACTAAGTCACATTTGTACACTCATATTAGGGATCAGAGAACTTGTGGGTTGAAAATTAAGACGTATTTATATAGATTAGACATTTGAGGAATTTAAGACCATAGGAAAGCATTGGAAAGGAAATGGCTAAAAACAGTGCAGGTGGGGACATAAAGTGAAGAACAAGTAATGCTATCTAAAGGTGCTTGTAATCCTTACCTCCTAAAGAGAATACTGTACTGTATTGAAACTAATAAACGATCTAACTAAAGGCAATTTTAATATTAATATGTGGCTATTATTTATCAGCTCTTCTAGTGTATGGATTGACTATAACACACTTTTGCAGTCCATGGAATATGCACTGTTTAGGACTGTTGGTAGGCGGTGGGTAATATACCTTCGATCCTCTTCGCAGTGTGCCGAAAACCACCTGCTATGGAACGTACGGAAGGTGTCCATCCCGGTCCTGCTGTCCATATTACGCTTCCAAGTCCAACACCAGAAAACGGAGTTGCAGCAGAAGGTGAGTTCAGTTGTCTTAGGGCATTCTTAACCTGTTTCACGCATTATTATCGTATGTCTTTTGCGGTGCTGATTCTTTTCCGAGTTTTTCGTCATGGCTATTTTTGGGTTAAAGTGCTGTGTGGTCTCCAAGAACTTTCATGTTAAATGCTAGAACTGGGAATCCAAAAAAGCCTTTTTAATTTTGGTTAGTTAGTGGCAGATGGGTTTGTATTTATTACAATAAATAAGGGATTTTGACGTAGGAAAAATCTATTTCTGGGCGAGGGACCTGTGCCGCCCAGTGAATAAGCTCCATTTAGCACTTATTCTTAGGTAATTTACTGCTAAATATACCAGAGAAAAAATGTAAAGGAGTGCTAGGTTAACTAGCTCGCTCACCTATTGGTGTCGGTATAAGATTGGGCGTATAATCCAGAGGTCCCGCACTATTTAGATTCATCCACGACAAAGATCCCAATAGAGGAGAGCCGTTCAACCTCACTCGGCACCACCAACTCTGCATCCGCTCAGAACCCAACTCCTTAGCACCCAAAGTTTGGGGACTCCAAGGGAGAGGAGCTGGGAGGGTTCACTGGGCGGCACAGGTCCCTCGCCCAGAAATAGATTTTTCCTACGTCAAAATCCCTTTTCTGGGCTCGAACCTGTGCCGCCCAGTGAATCTATACAAGAGAAATGTCACCAAACTTGCAAAATAAAGGAAAAAACATAAGCGTAAGGGAAATACAGGATGCTTTAATCAGAGATGAGTGCCACAAAACAATTATAAGGGTATCTTAAAAGGAACATAATCCACTTGGTGGAACAACTGACAAATAAGGTAAGGTATAATAATGCCGTGAGTGATGATATATACAGATACTCAGGAGTCAAAAATTAACAAATATAATAATAGTAATCAGGTGCGAAACCAACGAATACAAATAGGGTATAAATGAGGCAGGTAAGGGGGAGAGATAAAATAACAAGGAATTAACATATGAGTTACCTGGGGGTAACTACGCTCCCTGCAGCTACTGTAGGAAATTTAAGGGCTTCCAAATGTTTAAGGTAGTGTTTCTTGAACACTGAGGGTGACTTCCACCCTGTATACCCGGAAAGATCCGTAAAATTCATGTGGAGAAAAAAGTTCACCGAAGTAGCAACCGCTCTGATATCATGTGCAAGAGGAAAAGAGTCAGGGCTAGCTTGTTTAATAAAATACAAAATTTGTTGCCTGATCCCTTTAATGGTAATGGTACCGCCTTGTTCTCTAACAAATAGAGGCCCCGAGGAGTTAGAGGAGGTCCGGGATAAATAAGACCTAAGAGTAGTAACAGGGCACAGAGACGGATCTTGCGTGAGGGGAACAATTTTCCAGGAGGACCATCTGTTCTGAGGGTCTTCGTTCTTAGCTAAAAAGAATTTGTTAGGTGAAAGAAGGACCTCTCCCGAAGGAAGGAACTCAATATGACCCGGGTCTCTTGACAAAGCTGCCAGTTCAGAAATTCTTGCCCCGGAAGCCAAACTCACCAGGAAAAGTGTTTTCCTGAGAAGGGGAATGTAATCACAAGAACTGTTAATGGTATCAGAAGCCAATTTGAGTACGTCATTAAGGAACCAGGTAACCGGGGTAGGACAAGTAACCGGTTTCAGTCTGGCACAGGCTTTCGGAATAGAAGCTAACACAGAGTCGGTTAAGTCTATGTTAAAACCCACAAGGAATATCTTTTTCAAGGCAGATTTAATAGTGGTGATAGTATTGGCTGCCAGACCTGATTCTAATAAAGTTCTAAAGAAAGTGACTGTAAGGTTCAAGTTCATACAGTGTACGTCTGAGTCTATCAAAAATTTAGCCAACTTTTTAACCGCAGAATCATATTGGCGGTTGGTGGAATCCCGTTTATCTGATTCTAGGAACAGGGTGTTTTGAGGATCGATATTGGCCCCATGCATGGCCGCAAACTTCATGAAGTCCATAAAGTTAGGGCGCTCTGAATGTTTGAGAAAGCGTACACAACGCGTGTTTGTACTATCTGAGACAGAACCGGATTGGGTATCGGGTGAGGATGTAGTCTCAACTCTCGCAGGAGAGGATACCAATTGCTCTTGGGCCAGTTGGGTGCGACCAAGGCTACTCGTCCCTTGAAGGATCTCAGCTTGTCTAGGACTTTCAGTAAAAGATTCACCGGGGGAAAGAGATAAATCCTTTCCCAGATGTCCCAATTCTGTGACATAGCGTCTGTGGCGTAGGCCTGAGGGTCTAGATTGGGAGCCACATATACTCTCAACTTGTGGTTGGACTCCGTGGCGAAGAGATCCACTTGGAGACCCGGAACCCGAGAGAGAATCCACCGGAATGACTTTAGATCGAGTGACCATTCCGATTCTAGAGGGGAGGTCCGGGACAGGGCGTCCGCCACTACGTTCCGGACTCCCGCCAGGTGGACGGCTGAAAGATGCCAACGGTTCGAGGCTGCTAGGGAGAATATGGCTACTAGAACATGGTTCAGAGGCCCTGATTTTGATCCGCCTCTGTTGAGGCAGCGGACCACCACTTCGCTGTCGAGAACCAGGCGAAGGTGTTGTCTCTTGGGTGGAGCGAGACGTTTCAGGGTTAGAAGAACTGCCATGGCCTCCAGCACATTGATGTGAAGTTGGCGGAATAAGGGAGACCAAAGACCTTGAACTTTCCTGAGCTGAGAATAGCCTCCCCAACCTGATAGGGATGCGTCCGTGTGAATGATTAACTTCGGAGGCGGAAATCGAAGGGGAATTGACTTTGACAGATTGTTGGCCCTTGTCCAAGGTAGAAGTCTTTCCCGGAGGATGGGAGGAAGGCGGACTTTCCTGTCCCGGAGCTTCCGGTTCGCCCTCGAACGCCAGACACGATTGATATCTTTCAATTTTGCCTTCAGAAGTAGATCCGTCACTGAAGCAAATTGAAGGGACCCTAGGATCCTCTCTTGGACTTGAAGTTGATCTGGAAGCCTAGAGATTGAAGGTACTGGATGACTCTGTGAGTGGCTTTTAGGCAATTTTGGGAGGTGTCTGACCAAATGAGCCAGTCGTCCAGATAGGCTACTACTTGAATCCCTTGATTTCTGAGTTCCTGAACAGCAACTTCTGCTAACTTTGTGAAGATCCTTGGGGCGATGTTGAGCCCAAAGGGCATCACCTTGAAGGAGTAATTTTTGTCCCCTAGGCGGAAGCCTAGATACGGACGGAAGTGTCTCGCTATCGGGACGTGATAATATTATTATTATTATTATTACTATCCAAGCTACAACCCTAGTTGGAAAAGCAAGATGCTATAAGCCCAGGGGCTCCAACAGGGAAAAATAGCTCAGTGAGGAAAGGAAATAAGGAAATAAATAAATGAAGAGAACAAATTAACAATAAATCATTCTAAAATAAGAAACAACGTCAAAACAGACATGTCATATAATAAACTATCAACAACATCAAAAACAAATATGTCATAAATAAACTATAAAAAGACTATGTCTGCCTGGTCAACAAAAAAGCATTTGCTCCAACTTTGAACTTTTGAAGTTCTACTGATTCAACCACCCGATTAGGAAGATCATTCCACAACTTGGTCACAGCTGGAATAGAACTTCTAGAGTACTGCATAGTATTGAGCCTCGTGATGGAGAAGGCCTGGCTATTAGAATTAACTGCCTGCCTAGTATTACGAACAGGATAGAATTGTACAGGGAGATCTGAATGTAAAGGATGGTCAGAGTTGTGAAAAATCTTATGCGACATACATAATGAACTAATTGAACGACGGTGCCAGAGATTAATATCTAGATCAGGAATAAGAAATTTAATAGACCGTAAGTTTCTGTCCAACAAATTAAGATGAGAATCAGCAGCTGAAGACCAGACAGGAGAACAATACTCAAAACAAGGTAGAATGAAGGAATTAAAACACTTCTTCAGAATAGATTGATCACCGAAAATCTTGAAAGACTTTCTCAATAAGCCTATTTTTTGTGAAATTGAAGAAGACACAGACCTTATATGTTTCTCAAAAGTAAATTTACTGTCGAGAATCACACCTAAAATTTTGAAAGAGTCATACATATTTAAAGAAACATTATCAATACTGAGATCCGGATGTTGAGGAACCACCGTCCTTGACCTACTTACAATCATACTTTGAGTTTTGTTAGGATTCAACTTCATACCCCATAATTTGCACCATGCACTAATTCTAGCTAAATCTCTATTAAGGGATTCACCAACCCTAGATCTACATTCAGGGGATGGAATTGATGCAAAGAGAGTAGCATCATCTGCATATGCAACAAGCTTGTTTTCTAGGCCAAACCACATGTCATGTGTATATAGTATGAAAAGTAATGGGCCAAGAACACTACCCTGTGGAACACCAGATATCACATTCCTATAATCACTATGGTGCCCATCAACAACAACTCTTTGAGATCTATTACTTAAAAAATCAATAATAATGCTAAGAAACGACCCACCCACTCCCAACTGTTTCAGTTTGAAAACAAGGGCCTCATGATTAACACGGTCAAAGGCAGCACTAAAATCAAGGCCAATCATACGAACTTCCCGACCCCAATCAAGGGATTTCTGTACAGCATTGGAGATTGTAAGAAGGGCATCACATGCTCCCAGGCCTTTACGAAAACCAAATTGCAAACTAGGGAGTAGATGATTACCTTCAGCAAACCTATTAAGACGTTTTGCCAGAAGACGTTCAAAAATTTTAGATAATATGGGAGTTATGGAAATTGGGCGGTAATCAGTGGGACTTGAGCTACCACAAACACATTTACATAGAGGAGTAACATTACCAATTCTCCAACTAGTGCTAAAAGCTCCTCTTCTTGCTAACTTGCGCAAAATAACAGATAACTTTGGAGCTAAGAAATCTGCTGTCTTTATAAAAAACAAAGGAAAAATACCATTTGGGTCTACACCTCCATAAGCATCAAGGTCCATCAACAGAGCTTTAATCTCACGAGATCGAAAAGCTAAACTAGTTAGTTTAGCCTCAGGAAAACAGGAATGAGGAAGTTCAAGTTTTTCATTACTCTGTTTACTGTCAAAAACATCAGCCAAAAGGGTTGCCTTTTCCTTTGGACAGTGAGTGACTGAGCCATCTGGTTTAAGTAAAGGAGGAACTGTTGCATCTACACCAAAGAGTGCAGATTTAAGGGTAGACCACCATTTATGTTCCTGAGTTGTACCAGAAAGTGTTTCTTTTATGGTTAAATTGTACTCCTTTTCAGTTGAGGCATAAACTCTCTGAGCAAAAGCTCGAAGCTGAGTATAGTTGTTCCAGGTCAAATCTGATCTGTTACCCTTCCAAAGTTGATAGGCCTCCTGCTTCTCCAAAAAAGCACGTCTACAATCATTATTGAACCACGGTTTGTCCTTCACTCGGTACCTTAGCACACGAGAAGGGATACGCCTATCAATTATGTTGACTAGATTCTCATTCAAAGGGACAACAGGATCTACACTATTATATAATTGTGACCAATTCAAGCACAAAAGATCATGTAAAATCCCATTCCAGTCTGCTTGGGATTTCATATAAATTTTACAAGAATATGATATATCAGGGACAGGCTGCTCAGTCTTCACTAATAATGAAATCAAGGCATGATCAGATGTCCCGACTGGAGAACCAACCTTACCAGTTATAACGCCAGGGGAGTCAGTGTATACAAGGTCCAAGCAATTACCAGACCTGTGAGTAGCTTCATTTATGATTTGCTCACAGCCTGATTCAGAGGCAAAGTCTAAAGCTCTTAAGCCATGGCGATCGGTAGGAGAGATAGAACTTAACCACTCCCTATGGTGAGCATTAAAATCACCAACAAAGACAAAAGAAGCCTTTCTATCATCTTCTTGTATCTTAGCCATAATGGTAAGAAGACAATCGAAGATAGAATCATCCATGTCTGGATTCCGGTAGATCGAACATAAATAAAAGTTGTTATGCCTGCCACAAACTTTTATTACCTGAATCTCATGACATCCACATTGATAGCAGGACTTATGAGAAGCAGGGTACTCGGTCCTAATATACACCGCCATTCCCCTGGCCCTAGGGATGGCATCACGTTTCAACATTATTGGCTTCTTGAAACCAGTTATAAGGAGCTCAGATGAATGCCTCATATTAGAAACCAAAGTTTCTGAGCACAAAAGAATATCATACTGTCTGGACGCAACTGTAAGGTCTTGGATATTTGCATGAAGACCACGAATATTGCAATACAGGAGACGACATTGACGAAATCTAGGACGTACTGGTCCAGGATTTCGCTCAATGTCTCCAGACAGCATAAGAATTAATAGAAATAAAAAAGAGACATCATACTTAAAAACTAGATTAACAAGAATTATAACAAAAACAATACGTACAGAATTATAAACAAAGTGATTGATGATACCCATAGACTATAGTAAAAAGTCGGAAAAACTGGTCAACATGGAGGAGCCGATACACCATGCAAGGCTAAATACCCTCCAGGATAGCCACTTCAACTGAAGGGAGGACAGTAAGGATGGTTTTGAGAAGAAAAAGAATCAGAAAAAGGAAAAGACAACCTCTTGATAAACCACCAGACATCCATGGCCCTTCTATTAAGCCTGCCCAACACACCATTTCAAAAAAACAAGAGGAAGAAAAAAAAATAAGATAGAATAGTGTGCCTGAGTGTACCCTCAAGCAAGAGAACTCCAACCCAAGACAGTGGAAGACCATGGTACAGAGGCTATGGCACTACCCAAGACTAGAGAACAGTGGTTTAATATTGGAGTGTCCTTCTCCTAGAAGAGCTGCTTACCACAGCTAAAGAGTCTCTTCTACCCTTACCAAGAGGAAAGTACACTGAACAAATTGCAGTACAGTAATTAACCCCTTGGGTGAAGAAGTGTTAAGTATCTCATTGTTGTCAGGTGTATGAGGAAAGACGAGAATATGTAAAGAATAGGCCAAACTATTCTGTGTAAGTGTAGGCAAAGAAAAAATAAGCCGTGACCAGAGAGAGGGATCCAATGCATTACTGTCTGGCCAGTCAAAGGATCCAATACCTCTCTAGTGGTAGTATCTCAACGGGCGGCTGGTGCCCTGGCCAACCTACTACCTACCTGTAAGATCGATAGAGGTGGTGACGGCCCCACGGGGAAGTAAGGTCCGCACCTGCGAGACGGTAAGCATTCGAAACTTGTCGCATTGAATGGACAAGTTGAGAAGGGATAGGTCTAGAATCACTCTTCTCTTGTCCGAATCCTTCTTCGGGACACTGAACAGCCGACCCTGAAACTTCAGGTGTTTCGTTTCTTGTATGGCGTTCTTTTGTAACAGGTCCTGGACAAATTCGACTAGGTCCGGAGTGGAATGTTGATGAAATCTGTTCGGAGGTGGAGGTCCTTGAATCCAACTCCATCCCAGTCCCTTGGAGATGATACTGAAAGCCCAGGGACTGAATCTCCATTTGTTGCGGAAGGCATAAAGCCTCCCCCCTACCTGCTGCACCTCAGTATTGGTTTGAGGAGTTGCCTCCGCGTCCGCCTCGGAAGTTCTTTCCCTTACGAAAGACTCTTCCTCTACCTCTGTTCTGGTTAGAACCACGATGGTAGCCTCTACCTCTGTTATAACTCTGGGAAGAGCTATGAGCCTCATAAGACTGGTTAAAGGCAGGAGAAGTGGTGGAGGCACCGGAAAGCTGGCTCTTAGGGAGCAGAACGGTGACATAGTCGTCCGAAGGAGCCTGAGAGGTGGAAGGCTGTGCAGGAGCAACGGGAGATGGAGGAAGAGGCAGTCGGAAATTGGACGAACTACTCTGCTGTTGCCTGAACTGGGTGGAGGTATACGGGCGGAGCTTCTTTCTACCCCGGGCTTGGTAATTTGCGGGGTCATATTTCCGTTTAGGAGTCAAACCCCAACGGGCTTTAAGGCTCTGATTGACTCTAGTGGCCTCTGCCAAGACTTCCTCTACAAGATCCTCAGGGAAGAGATTTGAACCCCAGCAGGAGGACCGGATAAGCTTATTAGGCTCGTGCCTAATGGTCGCCTCAGCCAGGACGTGTTTGCGACACCTACGTTTAGCAGTAGCGAAGTCATAAAGGTCGTAGTATAATGACTGCAACGTAGCCTTATTGAGAGACTTAAAGATACTCTCAGTATCATAAGTCAAGGCTATCGACTCCGTGGATGTGGCCAAGTTCAGAGTTCGGCCAACACGTAGGCGGGAATCATACTCCTGTTTAATGAGGGATTCCGGGAGACGGGGAAGCCGCTCACTAAACAAGACTGAGGCACAGTACGCTGATAGCTTGCCAGAGGTAAAAGTGGTATGGACGTTGTCCCAACACTCAATGCCAGAAGGAAGAAGGAGGGAGATCGGATCCACCTCTCGGATGGGAGGCAAGGGCTTCTCCTCCAGAGCATATTGGAAAGCAAGCTCTGCTACCTTATTGACACATGGAGTCACGGTGTTTTTATCCATTAAAAACATTGTGAAGGAACTCTTATACGGCGTTAACATGGTGTTGGTGCAACCGATGTCGTTCAAGAACCTAGCCCAAACAGATTGGGCTTGCTCTTTTGGGAAGATGACGGTCTCTTTGGGGACCTTATCTAGCCGAACCAGAGCTTCCTCGGTAAGCCTGGCATAACCATGAAATGGAAATGCCAGACCAGGAGGAAAGAATTCAAAGTCCTCTAGAGGACGAGTGCCAAGACCTTCCAAAGTTAACATTCCGTCTGAGAACGGAGAATGAAGAGCCATGCGCCAAGGATTATTCTTGGTAAACGGCGGGAGCTTAGAGGCATCCGGGATGAGAGAGCTTTGGACTCGCTCCGGAGCCCCTTGCTCTAATGCCCCAAGTCTCTGACCGATGTTAGAGAACATCGTGTCCATCTTGGCCTGCATTTCCGACACCAACTTAGCTTGCATCTCCGACACAATGCGAAGCATGGCTGATTCGGAAAGGCCCGGGCTAGGAGCAGGAGTGGCGGATTGTACTCCTGGGTCGTGAGACTTAGAGGAGGAGCCGGAAGCCTTAGATGACGGGTTTGTATTCAGCTTAGAACTATGGGAAGCCTTGTGAGGCTTACGAGCTTTAGGTAAGGTTCTAGATGTAGACTTATCCTTGGGGGGAACCGGGTGTGATCGTTGAGACGAATCACGGTCCCCAGAAAAACCATGAAAGGAAGAGCGATCAGAAGAAGAAGAAAGAGCGGGGCTGAGGATAGGAATCTCAGCGCCGGTAACACCTGCCTCACTTACCACCCTACCTGCGTCCGGATCATCCAATAACATGGGTTCGACGTCCAGGTTCATGGAAGCAACATTGTCTTCCAGATCTCCGGGGGCATCCGACGGATCTTGATCTTGATCAATAAACCCCGTTATGGTGGCATCAATGTGGGCAATGATGGGAGCTGCAACATGCCTAGCCACAGCGGCTGAAGACTTGGCGTTAGGATAGACCATGGCACAATAGTCTTCGGATAGGACGTAAGGCTGCTTGGATTTCACGTTCCGGGCAAAACCACCAACCCACACTTTCAGTGTGGCCCGAGCCGCAGACTTTTGCTCCGGGGATGCCTGAAATAATAGTGGGAATTATAAAAAGGCAGACTCATAGTGGACCTTCAAGACCATAGAAATCTTACTAAATAGTGTATGTATACCAAAAAAGGTAAGATAAATAAAAAGACAACATAGCCAACAGGACTCACCGAGTCAGATCCAAGGGTGGTGATGAGGTCAAAACAGACCATGCAGTTGTCAGGGTGCCAGACCACGATGTCCTCCAGCTGAACCCCGCAGAGGGCGTGAGACCGACATACGGTGTGCCCACAAGGCTGATGCAGAACAGCCGCACAGGCCGTTGTCTGACAATGCACCATCTATAAAAAGAATAGTATATGAGAAACTGTAATTCTCTTAAGTAGGGGCGGGTCCGGAGGACCCGGGCCTAACATAAGTCTAACTTAAGACTAGAGCTTAATTGTAATACTCTTAAGTAGGGGCGGGTCCGGAGGACCCGGGCCTAACATAAGTCTAACTGAAGACTAGAGCTTAATTGTAATACTCTTAAGTAGGGGCAGGTCCGGAGGACCCGGGCCTAAACATAAGTCTAACTTAAGACTAGAGTATAGCTATCCATTCCGGTCGAGCCGGGAGTATAAAATGCAACAAAGGATTAAGACACATAGTGTCTGATTTCCCGGAGCGAGGTTAAGCCCCGGGCCGGGAAATAAAAGTATATCCATAAACCAATTCATATAGGAACTCCGAGATAGTAATCTGTCATATATAATCATATATAATCATAGGAACTGTTATAAATTAATAGGGGGGCGGAACTGTAGATAAGAACCGCCAAACGAACCCGGAGGGTTTCGTATAACATAATAAAAGTGTGATAAGTGAATATAAAACAGGGTGCACCGGGATCCAACTCTGTTGACCGGTGGCCAACCCGTCTAGACAGAGACGAACCCGCCGGGACACCCGGAGGACAAAGTCCATACACACTGAACTACCCCCTCTAAAGGAGGGAAGGCCACGGTCCCCTAGGGGAGGGGGGAGAGAAGCCTAGCCGCCCACCTAGCGAGAGGGGGAGCTTGGGGGAGGATCACGTGATACGGAGCAGCAGGGCCACCAACTGACGATCCCCAACCAGACAGACCAAACGGAGCAACAGCACAAACATTCATCATAATAGTAATAGCGCCGAAAACTTATACAAATATACACACAAAAACCTTAGGGCAAGGCACGCAACATAATAAATAAATCACAAAGGACACACCTGATGACTTATAAAATAAATTTGCCGCCTAGTAACGAAGGTCGGCAAGCCATAACGATACGTAACTGATATCGGCCCTAAAAATGAACCACGAGGGTTCTAAACGCTAAATAATGAATATTCACAAAAACAAATAACATTTAATTAATAATAAAAATAATACACATAGTAACACCGCGAGTGAAACTAAAAGCTCTCAAAACAGGAGTACCAACTGTAAGCGGAATCAAGCAAGATCGAAATGAACGAAGAGAATAAACTCCTATAATTTAAATATTAAACGATCTAGATTGCTCAAAACACAGCAAAACATAGCTTGGTACTTAACTTAGACGGTGTCTCCTGGGAAACCGACGAAGAAGCCATAATCCAGTGGAAAATAAGCGAAATACGAGAGCACAACAAAAAAGCGGGTTACAACACAGGCGTGCTAAAAGGAGTTGATTCTGAGCGGATGCAGAGTTGGTGGTGCCGAGTGAGGTTGAACGGCTCTCCTCTATTGGGATCTTTGTCGTGGATGAATCTAAATAGTGCGGGACCTCTGGATTATACGCCCAATTTTATACCGACACCAATAGGTGAGCGAGCTAGTTAACCTAGCACTCCTTTACATTTTTTCTCTGGTATATTTAGCAGTAAATTACCTAAGAATAAGTGCTAAATGGAGCTTATTCACTGGGCGGCACAGGTTCGAGCCCAGAAATTCAAAGATTACTGCTAAAATTGCAGGGGGGAAAAACAGTTCCTAATTTGTAATCTATGTTTGTTCCGTAACCGAAATACAAACCACGCTATTTACATTGGGTTTACCTTTTAGCGCAGCTGAAATGACGAGCCATTAGAATTCAACGAGGGTGTATTACCCCCGCGCTAGTTAGCGGAGGGTAGGGGAGTGGTAGCTAGCTACCCCTCCCCCCCCCCTCACACACAGGTGAATGCTCACTTTCACTTTTGGCTCGGACTGGGACAGACGTCTCTGTCTTGGTCCTCTCTTGGCAGCCATTGTTTGTTTTGTCTTTACTTAATCGCTTACTTTCTTTACTCAATATATATGTAAACATGTTTTCATGTTTGTGTATATATTTGAGTATAGAAATCAGTAAGTTTCCTTTTCAGAGTTGTGTGTAGTGTACGATATCTCCGTGGAGTCCTCGGCAGTTAGGCCACCACGGCGTAATTTTATGGGTTGCGATCGAGTTTGACTTCGGTCTTTTTCTCTCTCTCTCTCTTGAGTTCGTTCACCCTTTTTACTACGTTTTACTACGCCCCTCGTAGCTTCCTTTCCGTGTGGGGGGGTTGCTACGCCGTACGTTTTGTCTCAATTAGTTTATGAATCTAATTGTAGTTGTTAATTTTTCAGCTTGTAGAACGATTCCTTTCGGGGTTTTCGTTCCTTCTTTAGTGTTCATTCATTTTTTTAATTACATAATTACATAGTTTCATAATTATAATTGTTATAATTCTGTTTTGGTTACAGCTCTCCTTCCGTGATTGTAAGTGGTTGTGAGGGCACGTGCCTGTTGTGTAATTCTTGTTTCCTTTCCCTCGGGATTCCTCTTCGTAGCCTTCCCGGGGGAATGAATGTGTACTAATGATTTTTGTTTTATTTTTTTACAGTTACCGATCTAGTTCGTTTCTGTAATATGGCAACGGTGTGAGCTGTCTTGTGGAGTCCTGGGGATTCGGCTGTTGCTGCCTCCCCTTTGGATTTTCGTCAGGGGCGTGTCTCCTTCTACTGGAAGTACTCCCGTGACGATTGACAGCTCTCCAGTTCATTTTAGAACTCTCGGGAGGCTTGCCTCCTTGGGTGGGTAACTTTCCTTCCGAGGGAAGTTTTTCCTGTCCAGGCTTGAGTTTTCCCCTTTTGGGGGGTTCTTCTCTTGCCTTTTTTTCGTGTGACTATGCTCTTGGTGCTGAGCGGTCACACCTGCAGTTTCGCTCAAGGGGCTGGGCAACTGCAGGAGCCCCTCTTCGGAGGAGCTCCTTTTAGGTCACTGGCTGACCAGTCTCTTCTACGAAGTGGTTCTCTTTCGTTCGCGAGAGAGTACCCTCATAGAGACTCCTCTTCGGAGGTTTCTTCTGCTGCTGTTGCTGTTGGCCTCCTTCGCCGTAAGGCTCACCGTCCGCCTCGTCGTAAGGGCCTCTCATCTCCCTATAAGGGTGCTAAGAGGCGCCTTTTTGAATCTCCGTTTGCACCCTACAACTCCTTCTTCTTGATCTTCCGCCCTGGTGCAGATGGACAGCAGTCTGATCTCGTCTTCCGACGGGCAACGGTCTTCCTGACGGACAACGGTCTTCCAACGGACATCAGTCTCCCGGCGGACAGGCAACGGTCTTCCGATGGACATCTGTCTCCCGACAGACAACGATCCCTTCGGGGCAAAGGGTTGCCTCCCACAGGGGTTCTTCCCTTGCGTATCAGGGTTCCCCTGCGCGCCCTTCTGCTGTGTTCTCTCCGGCTCCTGCTTAGTGTTAGCGCACAGGCGCTCTCCTGCTCATCAGCGTTTCCTGATCGCTAGCGCTCTCCTGTTCGCCAGCGCTCTCCTGTTCGCCAGCGCTCTCCTGTTCGTCAGCGCTCTCATGATGATCATCTCTGCTGTTCCTGTTGGTTCCTGTTACGCGTCCTGTGTGCCCACGTTCGCCCTCGCGATCTAGAACTTCGGTTCAGGTCTGGGTCAAGGACTCTTCTTCTATGCGCAGGCTTCCACGCGTTGCCTTCTTCTCGTCAGCGATCATCAGCTCGCCAGCGACCTTAGACGCGTCAACGTTCACCTGCTCGCCAGCGATTTCCTACGCGTCAACGATCGCCACGCTTGTCAGTTCCCCTGACTACCATCAGTAGCGATCTAGCTTTCGCCTGCTGTGGACCACGATCTCCGGTAGCTGAGTCTTGCCGTAGATCTTCCTCCTGCTCGCCAGCGCTCACCTTCTCTTCTGTCCTTTGTGCGCCAGCTTTCTTCTTTTCCAGCGCACATCTGCGCGCCCTTTTTTTGCCACGCACCAATGGGCGCCAACGGTTTTTTGACCGTCTAGGATCGCCTGATTAACAACTGGCTTCAGCGCTCACCTTCCTGATGCACCTGCGCGCCATCTGTTAGCGCGATGCGCGCTAACCATCACTACTCTCTCTCTCGTTGGCAACCGCCTACGCACCCGCGCGATTCTTCATCTGCTCGCTAGCGTGTTGTTAACGCACCACCGCTCGCCAACGTACCGTCGCTTGCCGACACGTCAGCTCACCACCGATCGCCTGTTGATCCACATCGCCAGCGGTCTTCCTCACCCACGCAGCAGCGCGTTTCCTCGCCATCGCGCCAACGCTTGCGTTCGCCGCCTCGGACATGCTCTCATTCACCTGCCCACCCTCGCGTCCTCTCGCCTGCGCGCCCGCGTGACCGCTCGCCTGCGCGATCATTCGCCTGCGCGTCCGCGCACATGCTCTCCAATGTTCGCCCGTGCTCGAGCTAACGGTATTCCATCGCGCGAACGGATGGTTTCCGCCGCGCGGACGGACGGTGTTCCGTCGCGCGATTCGACGGTGTTCCGTCGCGGGAATCGACGGTGTTCCGTCGCGCGAACCTATGGTGTTCCGTCGCGCGAACCTACGGTGTTCCGTCGCGCGAACCGACGGTGTTCCGTCGCGCGAACCGACGGTGTTCCGTTGCGCGAACCGACGGTGTTCCGTCGCACGAACCGACGGTGTTCCATCGCACGAATCTACAGTGTTCTTTGCACGAACGTCGGCTTAATTCTTGCAGTATCCATTGCTCGTCTATGGGTTATCGCTCGCCGACCACCAGCTCTCACCCTTCCTACCACGCTCGCCCTCCTTCTGTGCCCCTTCGCTCACCTTCGTTTGCGTTCCTGCGTGACCGCGCATGGGCGCTTCCACGTTCGCCCACGCGCAAATCATTGATTTACCATCGCGCGAGCTCCAGGGCAATTGCGACCATGATTCCCATTGGGGTTTTCGCAGCATGGCCAGCCATGGCGAGTTCTTCTGGAGCGTATTTCCAGAACACGGCCTCACCCCGTAAACGTAGAGCATGGCACTTGCAAGAATAGGAAGAATCTTCAGGGAGGTCTGAGCAACACTCCTCTTTCCAGAACCTGGGTTAGCCCTTCCCCGTCATTCCCTGGACCTGGGTTAGCCCTTCCCCGTCATTCCCTGGACCTGGGTTAGCCCTTCCCCGTCATTCCCTGGACCTGGGTTAGCCCTTCCCCGTCATTCCCTGGACCTGGGTTAGCCCTTCCCCGTCATTCCCTGGACCTGGGTTAGCCCTTCCCTGGACCTGGGTTAGCCCTTCCCCGTCATTCCCTGGAACGATTTTTGGCGGAGGGCTTTCCGTTCGAGATTTCTCCATCGGCCAAGGTGTGACTGCTTACCCCTTCCTCTTCTCCACATCGTGTAGGGTGCTTACCAGGTCCTTTCCCTCCTTGGTTACGGCCCGAGGTTTGGTTCAAGGAAGCTACAGGAAGATTATGGGTACTT
This sequence comes from Palaemon carinicauda, assembly GCF_036898095.1. NCBI lineage: Eukaryota > Metazoa > Arthropoda > Malacostraca > Decapoda > Palaemonidae > Palaemon > Palaemon carinicauda. The sequence goes on along the minus strand of NC_090760.1, from coordinate 70,916,480 downwards.
TCCTCCTCTCAGGCTCAGGCACCTTGGCGTTTCGTCGTTATCTAACTTGCGGGCAAGCTCGATGTTGGACCATCTGGACGCGCTGACCGAGGGCTTCCTTTCGGGTGTCTCATCCGTGGATGTCGACAACCTCAGACACCCTTCCATCCTTGTGGAGAGTTTGTTTGTGCCCAAGGACAGAGACTTAGACAGCGGCTGTGCGGAAGAAATCGACTTCCGTTTTCACTCCTCCAAGGCGCTTTCTTCCAGACTCTGCAGGGCTCCAGTGCCTTTTTCTTTCAACCACGTCGGCCTAAGTTATCGGCTACGACAACTGAGACAAGGTGTCCAATTGCAGTTTCCTCCTGTCAGGAACAGATGGCACGGGAGGCTCCCGGGGGGGGGGGGGGGGGGGGGGCATAGTCCTAAAGGGAGCGGCAGAGTTCACGAACTCTAGGATTGGCACCCCCCCCTTGCAGGTTTCTCGCTGGGAGGATGCTTAAGGTTTCTTATCCGGATGACAGCTTCCCGATGCCCATTTCCGCACGATCTCTGTGATCAGCCAAGGATATCGCGCCTGCCGTCTCTGTCAGCGAATTCAGTGTCTCTGAACCTTTATGCCATAGGGTCGGCAAGAGTTGCCCGTTTGGGCAGAATGATCCATACCTTAGGAGAAGGTCCTCCATAGGATCATCGACGGCTTCACCCCCGGCTTCTTCAGTCGATCCTTTCTTGTAAGGAAGTATCCGAGTCGGGAGTTCCGTAGTCAACCTCTCAGCCCTGATCAAGTTTGTCGAACAAACTTCGTCCAGCGTAGAACAGCAGAATTGATCAGACTGGTAACGAGGCGACCGGACTCCTTAAACCCTGGATCGGAAGAACGGGTACTTTCAGTTCCCATTCCATCCATCTTCCAGGGAGCTCGTGGAATTCAGCCTAGACTGCAGGTATTCCTGCTTATGATGCAGTGTGGCGATCCCGCCGTGGCATCGCAGGTTTTTTTCCCCAGAGAACTCTCCCTGCTTTCCTCATGGCCGCTCAGGTGCAGGCTTCCGTCTCCTTCGCTTTTTGGAGTGCTGGTCAACTCCGGTAGGCTCGGGTTCGACCGTCTTCAGCGCCGGGACAAGCTTCCGGATGCTTACCATGAGCGTGGGTTCATGGTATTTTGCTAGGAGCCTTCTCTCTTCTGCCTCAACATCTGGAGTATCTGGCCATGATATTGAGTCAACGGCCTTACCACGTTGGAAACCCCGCTTCTCGTCCGTCCAGCGAGGTTAAGCAACGTCGGTTCTGGTCGGTACTTGGATGGGTGACCACCTGGGGACGCCAGTTTCTGTTGCCACCTCCTCCGAGCCTTCCCTTCAGTTGACTGTGGCAAGGCTAATCTTAGTGTTGTCGGGTTTATGAGGATAGATGAGAATGTGGAAATAATAGGCCAGATCATTCGGTGTATATGTAGGCAAAGGAGAATGTGCTGTAGCTAGAGAAGGATCCAGCGTACTCTACCATCTTGCTAGTCAAACGACCCAATAATTTTCTAGTGGTAGTATCTCGATGGATAGTTGTTGTCTAAGCCAACCTACTACTTATAAAGGAAACTTGTTGTTAATTCAGGGAAGAAACCTGGGAAAACTAGGCTAGTTGATTATAGCATGGTTGACAATAATAATGACACGCTTCCACATCTGGAAAAACGTTTAGCCATCTTTCGGTAGTGATGAGTTTTACAGGCTTCTTCTTCTTCGATTAACATCCTTTTTTCCCATTCGTATGAGATCACGGTTGCCTTCTTTTTGAAGGACTTTGCTTTGGCTTTTGGGGTAGATCGTTGTCCCGACCGGCTGCCCTGCCTGACGTTGCCTAGACCTCGGTAGTGTATGTGTGTGTGTTGTACCAGCCACCATTGCCCTTCCTCCAGGCAGCGAGGGTTCATGGCATAGTGAGGTCGATAGTTCGAGACATGTGAGGTGTCAGTTATGTATTTAGAAGATGTTGGAATGGCTATGTTTGTGTGTGTATTAGTCTTTTAACACCCATTTGCTTAACGCAAACCTATCCGTCGATTACATACATAATCCTGAGGTGTCTCTTGACATCAAATGCTCCCTTTGTTAAATTTATTAGTCCAGTGATTCCCTCCTTATTAATGATCATTATGGTCCTTTATGTCCAATTGCCAAACCTAGCCTAACTCCCCAAAGAACAGAAGTCAAACCAATGGTCTGTGGTCAGTTTCTAAGAGTACTCATCCTTCCAATTACAGGTCAGATTTCTCAAATTTAAGACGTACTAGCAAGGAGGCAATTTCTTTCAAGAGATAACACAAAAGAATTCCCTTACAGTAGATGTTTTAGAAGGATTGCCAACTGAACTCAAAAACTTTATCGTAGAAGAGTATGATGGTCCTCAACACTGAAGTCCAGTAGGGGACGACTGTCCTTCTTTTTCCCCCTTATTGAAAGAGTACAGTTTGACCCATGGGTATGGACTGTGGTCAAAGAAGGCTACTGAATCACACTAACTTTCAACATACATTTAGCTAAATAATTTTTCTATCCAAGTTACCATACCAATACAATACAGCAAAAGCTCAGTTACTGCAACTAGAAATGGTGAAACTTCTAGAGATGAATTTGATAGAAGAGATGATAAACCTTTTCCCAAGGTTCTATAATAGGTTATTCATAGTTCCCAAAAGCTTAGGAGGTTGTAGACCAGATCTAGATGTCTCGGCACTCAACAAATTCACAGTGCTTACAAGGTTCTCAATGGATACAGCCTTAACAGTTTTAGGAGTGATCAAACAAAACGTTTGGATGTTCTTGATATACCATTCAGGTGCATAGTTTTACATTTTGATCCATCTAAGTAGAGGGAAATACCTTTACTTTGTCAACGAATGAAAGGTTTCTCAATTCAAGTTCTTATGTTTCGGGTTCAGGACAGCCCCAGAAGGAGTGAGGAGAGTCTTATGCAGAAGGAGGGAAAGAGTCTTATGCGTAGTTGACATTTACATCAATATTTTCATAATTAGAGAGATAGTAGGACTATGAAGGGTGAAAGAGATGGTTATTGGAAAAGGATTGAATTAAAATCTTAAGATTTAGACGACGGGCGAAATCTAACCGAGGCCCTTTGCGTCAATAGGCATAGGAGATGATGATGACTATATTCTCATCTGATTTCCATAAGATGCCCACCCTCCTCCCTACTGACTCATGGCATCAAGAGGGATAATATTGACTTTGAAACTGAGACAAAGATTGTCCGACACGGAAGACCTGGGCTTCTTAATACTTACCACAAGAAGGTTCTATTCCTTTGTTAAGGTCAAGTATTCAGTGAATTGAAAGAAAATGGAAAGATTTTTTTAGTTTTTAGAATTTTATGGGTAAATATTGATTAAACCTAGCTTCTGGAGAAGCAGCAATATGAACATCAGGTGAGTATAGAGATGAGAAAGTTTATCATTAATATTCTGTTTTTAGCCCCTTGATCTAAGATTAGTGATTAGCCATGAATAAAGTTTGTCAACAGGACCCAGCTTTTCTCAGATTCATATGAAAACAGCAAGTAATTCCTTTAAGGTGTATGATCAATAAAATAAATACTGTACAGTAAGTTCCACAGAAGCTTGAGAAATGAATGAAACTGATAAAAAGGTTAATTTCTCTACAGATTTTTCCTGAATATCTAAAGTACTTACTAAGCACTGGTAGCATTTTTTCAGACAAAGTCAAATAATCGAAGAATTATGTTAACAGATCTCTGGAAGTTTGAGATTATTGATGGTTAAAATGTAAACTGAAAGCCATTAGAGAGACTAAACGCAAGGTCTTGAAATTTTACCAGAATAGTGTTTAGTTCAACTGTTTGATATGGTTTTATGTTGGGATCCAAGGCCAAACGTCCTCATGCTTGGCCTGGCCAAGCTGAATTGACCTGAAGATTGAGATGAACACCAAGGATAAAGTGGGAATTTAGGTACCGTAGAACTTTTTTATTATGTTATGTACAAGGTAATGCAAGAAATGTAATGGCATTCAATGGAAAGGGGACCAGAGATGATGTGATCTTGAATACATAGATGATATAGTTCTAATTGCCTTTACAGTGGCTGAAATGCAGGAAATGATTAATAGGTGGGTACTGGAGCAGAGAAAGGTTGGCTTGGTGATCAACCAGAGAAAGACTGAGATCATGCAGATTCAGAGTGGTAATTAGATGAACCGCCTTATCAGAGGATTAATATTACCCAACCCAAATTCTTTCAAATATTTAGGAACCATCATTTTTAGTAATGGATCACTAGTTACAGAATTCAAGGAGAGAATAGGTAAGTCAGAACAAGCAATGGGAATGCTAAAAACGGTTTGGAGGTAAAATCAAATACAGTTCACAGCAAAATAAAAAAATACATTTCCCATATAAGATCTATATTAACTTATGGGCACCAGTCATGGTACAGCACTGTAAAAACATGCAATATTTTATGCCTTTGAGAATAAAGTACAGTATTGAGAAGGATTTTGGGAATCAAATGCCAGCAGCATATATCAAATGTAGCATTTCATGAGGTGGCAGGGGTACCCAATGTGAACGATATAGTTTGATTATCAAGATGGAGATAGATGGGGGCATATTTTAAGAAGGGAAGATGAGTTAGTTAGTCCAGGATGTACCTGAATGGAAGCCATTGGGCAGGAGAGGACGTGGTAGACCAAGAGAAACGTCGCTGATGACAGTGTGAAGGGAGGTTGGATCTGAGAATTGGGTTGAGCTCAAGAAAGATGGCACAGGAAAGAGACATATAGCAGGAATTCATTGAGGCCATATGCATGCCAGAGGATTGAGAGAAGATAAGAATTATATAAAGCTGGTAAAGCCAGGGATGCTGAAAAAAATATTTGATAATGGCTACTGTTTTGTTTGTTTGAGCTTTCTAGTATGCACAGGTATTTATCTTGGCTCTCTTGGGAATTGAAAAATTACTTAACTTATGTTTCTCAAATAATATGGCCCGGTAGTTCTTTGCTCCGAAGATGATGAAGATGATAAAAGATATTATGCACTCATTAAAATTACATTTTTTCACGTAATTTAACCTGGCAATTTAATCTTATATATAATCATTGAACTGGCCTGAAATTCTCTTTCTTGGTCATCTCTCATATTTGTTATTTCAACAGGAAATTTAGTATTACTACTTTGAGGTCTTCCCAGGACACATCAAGTAACCTAATCAACTTGTTCTTGCAGGTGTTCAAAGAGACTGTCGACACAGTTCAGAGAAGATGGGTTGAAATCAAGGGATCCAGAGAAATCCAGTCGATATACTCGCTCCATGAATCCTTTTCTATGGATTTCTTGGGTCGACTGGATGACCGCACCATCGAACTGGCAGAGGAAATGAGTTATGCGGAGTTGTGTGGAATATTTTGTGCGTTAGGGACTGTCAAGAGGCGTGCCACCCCTGTCCTAAGAGCTCTAGCATTCCACATGGCCAAGCAAGAAGATAAGTTGCCTCCCAAGCAACTTTCAAACATCTTGTTCGCTATGCATTCTTTAAGCTTCCCAGACCAAGTACTTTTGGAGAAGATTGGGAAGGACTTAGTACCTCAAGTTTCATCTATAACAAGGCCTCCTATAATAGGAGCTATTTTATTCTGCATGGGCCAAATGAGGTGGCGACAGCAAAGTTTATTAGAAGTTATTTCAGAGTGGGTTGAAAATAACGCGGACGCCTGTCGGATTAACGATTTGGTGTCTCTGGTGCTAACCCTGGCATGCGTGGCATACACCCCGACAAATGTTGAAAGCCTCTTCCCGAAAATTGTATCTAAGCTCGACAACTCATCCATTGCTAGAGAGACTGTATGGTTAGATGTAGTTTGGTCATTGGCCCTTCTAGGAAGAGCCACTAATGACCACGTTTCCTCTGTCTTACACCCATCCTTCGTATCCAAGACCCGGAGCGTAGCGCAACATCTGCGCATGGGCATCAAGTTGAAGCTACTCAACATAAATGCTGTCGCAAGGTTCTTAATGCCGTCATATGATGGCCCATATTTAGAGACAGCCGATTTCAAGGACGTGATAATCACCCAGAGCAGAAACGAGCTACTCCTCTCTAAGCACGTCCAGTCAATGCTGCACAATTTCCTGCCACCTCCGAAGTACATCCAGGAGAACATACAGACACCCCTGGGCGTTTTTGTTGATTGCGAATTAGCCGTGGACCAGAAGGGAAAACCAATTCCGATTCAAGATTACAGCGATAACTTCGGGGAGAAGAAGAGCGTGAAGCCCCTCCCCGAAGGAGCAACAAAAATGACAATGTTCGTGTGGGATTACAAAGATTACACCATCGGGTCACAAGAACTGACAGGAGTCAACCAACTGGCTGTACAGTTGATGGAAAAGATCGGGTACAAGATTGTTCAGGTTCCGTACTTTGAGTATAACATGAGAGGAAAAACCATAAAAAATATACAATATTTGGAGAATAAGATTAAGGCAGTTGCAGGCGTGTTATAGTACACTTCCAAATTAACTTTTTGAACTTCATGTAAATATTTAAGTTATATTGTGTAGTGGCTTGGTCCATTGGCTGATTTTTAATATAATGATGAATGTCATTAGTTATTTTTCTTAAAGATGCCTCTCTTCATGTGATTAAGTGAATCTTTGTTATACTTGGATAACTTTTTACCTTATACTTTTTATACTTTTTCTAATGTAAGAGCATTTCATACTCGTAAATTTTTCTATTTGGTGAAAACATTTTCAAATATCAAATAATGCAAATTATTAATTATTACTTGCTAAGCTACAACCCTAGTTGAAAAAGGAGGATGCTATAAGCCCAAGGGCTCCAACACGGAAAAATAGGCCAGTGAAGAAAGTAAATAAACTACACGAGAAGAAATGGATAATTAATATAAAATACCCTAAGATCAGTAATAGTTAAAATAGATCTGTCATATAAACTATGAGAAGTATGTCAGCTTATTCAACATAGAAGCATTCGATGGAAGCTCTATCGATTCAACTGCCAGATTAGGATAATCATTCTGCAATCTGGTCACAGCTGTAATGTAAGTCAATGTAAATCAAGGAACAAATCCCCCTGGTTTTTAAAATTCCTTATTATTAGATTTTCTCAATAATACAAGTTACTGATATTACTATGGATCTTTAATGTTCTGTACAGCAAATTTATCTTTATTGTGCCTTCATACTGTATTAAGACGATACCTTGTAATCAACTCTGATGGGAAAATAGTCTAAATAAGTTTGACCAGGATTCATGTTCCATGTCAGGTGGTACAAACTTACCGACTTCAGTATCAGCCAATAGAAAAAAAACTAATCTGCATTGAAAATAAAATGACAGACCATTTACTAATTTTTAAAGGCTCAATAATACACTAAAGTATCTGTTTTTTGTTATTTTAAATTAAAATCTCTGCACAAAAATAGTGATGGTATTCCCATGCAGTAATAAATAAATACTGCCCTGTACAGCATTTTGGCAAATTCTAGGAAAATTCCCAGTCACACAATACTTAAAATCTAAAATTCTAACTAAATCATTTCCCTTATTTCTTCTTGCTGCCATCATCGGTCTTTTCCTTCTTGAAAAGCTGAAAAAGGGGGAAAAAAATATTAGACATACAGCTGCTACAAGTAATAATTTCAAGTAAATTCTTTTAAATTTAGCAAAGACAATTATAAATATGACTGGAACACATGCAAAGCTTTAAATTTCACTATTAAAATATATCTTATTCAACAATTATTACAAAAGTTCCAAAGTTACGCTTGAAAAAAGTAATGTTTTTGCCCAGCAGATATATTAAAAAAAACATCAACAGTGTAATTTCTTATATCTGCATTATATACTCCTCACATATGGAAATAGTATTCAGCATACAGTACCTAGCATGGTGTACTGTATGCAATATTAAAGGGTCTTTGTAACTCATTTTCAGCTCCTGTCTATACCCATTTTTCAAAGTAGCTTACTATGTTGTCCACCTTCTTCAACTTGAAATTCTTACTGCAAATTGGATTTTCCTTCTACCTCATAATTCGCTTGTTTGCGACAACGTCGTCATAACTCAAAAATAGCTATTTTTCAGGAGAGCCATTTTAATCAATTAAAACACTATCATATTAATGTATGTCGTTAGGACATTTAGCGGGCTCTAGCGATCCATTTTTTAGCAACAATTATGACTTTTTTGCCAAAAAAAAAATCAGCATTTGAAGATGAATATGTCTACAGTGAACCCTCGCTACTTCGCGGTTCGACCATCGCGGATTCACCACTTCGCGGATTTTTTTCATAACCCATGTATATACATATATCGCGGATTTTCCGGAAATATCGAAAATACCGCGATGTGACCGATGGTGCGAGATTGGAGAAAGTAAGGAAAATTGAATCATGACTGATTTTCAATATAAATGAGACTTTGAGGAACAACAAAGATATCATTTGTTAGAGAGATAGAGAGAGGTAAGGAATGGGAGGTAGTGAAAAGTAGCCCACAGAGAGAGAGAGAGAGATAGGTAGAGAGAGAGAGAAAGAGATAGGTAGAGAGAGAGAGAGAGAGAGAGAGAGAGAGAGAGAGAGAGAGAAAGAGATAGGTAGAGAGAGAGAGAGAGAGAGGTAGAGAGAGAGAGAGAGAGGTAGAGAGAGAGAGAGGTAGAGAGAGAGAGAGAGAGATGGAGGGGGGTTTAAATGTAATAAACAAAAAAATTTGATAGGTTATAACACATTGGTGCTTATGTAATATCAACTGTATACTGTAGACGGTTTGAATAAGTTGAGAAATGGTATAAACGATACTTTGTTAGTGTATTCGTACACACTCAAGAGCGGCAGCTAGATGACAGCTGATCTAATCACAGCCAAAAGTAAAACAAAAAGAAGTCAACAATACTCGATTTTTAAAACACACCCGAAATTTAAAAACAAAAGTACAGGCTTTCTTAATGTGCAATTAACTATTTAAAGAGTGGCAATTTTCTAGAATAAAATGATATTTCCCAAAAAATAGTGGTTTGCTGATGAAATTGGATGCCGTATTTTTAGCTATGATTGAAATGGATGTAGACTCGGCCTAATTTTTTTGTTTCGTATTTAATTGACACTAAGAAAACTAATTTTAGTTTCTTCATCTAAATGTAAGTATTGTATAACACGAAGAGAGAGAGAGAGAGAGAGAGAGAGAGAGAGAGAGAGAGAGAAAATGAATCAGCTGTTGTAATCAAATGGCGTGTTTTTGTTTCGTGAGAATTTCATCGCTACGACTATAACAACAACATACTGTACTGAACTTTACAGTATTATACAGACTACTGTAATATGATAAAGTAAAATATTTGTAATCTTTTTTATATGAAATGGGGCTATTTTTTCTGTTTAAAATTTACATTTACGTATGTAAAACAACTCTCTCTCTCTCTCTCTCTCTCTCTCTCTCTCTCTCTCGTAGATTGTTTTCCTGCTTTGCTACGTATGTATGATTTTATATAGATACGGTAAATAATATTTGTAATAACATATTTTATAAAAGCTTTTACTGTAATATCATTATTTATCACTTTCATCATGCACGTTAAATTCCTTAGTTTGTTTACTGAGCGTACTTTATGACGCCGTCGTTTCAGGCAGCGTCATAAAGAAAAACATTTCATTTGGAAGTCCTAAGAAAAATTAAGGTAAAACATTAGTAATAACCAAATCAACATACTGTACTGAATAATCAATATAATCAATGCAAAAACTAACCTATACACAGATGTGTAAATGCGTTTGTTTCTTCATTATAATCAGAGATAAACGTAAACAAAACATTGGTTGCCATTTTTTATCATGCTTTTTGGCGTGTTTAGGAAACGCATGATATAAAATCGCCTTTAATATTCGTGCCTGTTTTAGTTTAGGGTGCTGTAGTACATGCATTAAGTGTTCTGTACATTAAAGGGTGGTTTGTTAGCAGTACTACGTACAAGGGAAGGTTTTAAAAGTCCGAATATACATGTTAAATAAATAGGTAAATATGATGTCACTACTTCGCGGAATTTCACCTATCGCGGCCGCGTCTGGAACCTATCTACCGCGATAAACGAGGGTTCACTGTATATGGATAACTCAAAAATACATTTTTTTGAGTTATGACGTTGTCGCAAGCGAGCGATATATGGACAGACTTATGCCCCAAGCAACAGACTTTAAGATCCAAATCCCATAGTTATATCTATTCAAAGTAGTACTTACATAAGGTGAACATGTTAAATTACAAAGAAATTTTAAATACGGACTAAAGTAGCAAATTACTTAATACAAATACCAATCTTCTGTCACAAGCTATACATCCTGATTTACAATGCATAATAACTTTACAAACCATTGCTTTACTTAATCTTACCTGATTTCCAAGAACTTCTCAGGCTAGTTGAGATACTACCGTTAGAGAGTTCTGTGGTCCCTTGACTGGCCAGACAGTACTCTATTGGATCCTTCTCTCTGGTTAAAGTTCACTTTACCTTTGACTACACATACATCGAATAGTCTGGCATATTCTTTACCGATTCTCCTCTGTCCTCATAAACCTGACAACGCTGAGATTACCAAACAATTCCTCTTCATGCGAGGGGTTAACTACTGCACTATAATTGTTCAGAGGCTACTTTCCTCTTGGTAAGGGTAGGAGAGACTCTTTAGCTATGGTAACCAGCTCTTCTAGGAGGAGAACACTAAAAAATTATACCATTGTTCTCTAGTCTTGGGTAGTGCCATAGCCTTTGTACCATGGTCTTCCCCTGTCTTGGGTTAGAGTTCTCTTGCTTGAGGGTACACTCGGGCACACTATTCTATCTAATTATCTTCATCTTGTTAAAAGTTTTTATAGTTTATTTGAGAAATATTTATTTTAATATTGTTTTTGTTCTTAAAATATTTTATTTTTCCTTTCCTCACTGGGCTATGTTCCCTGTTGGGGGCCCCTTGGGCTTATAGCTTCCTGCTTTTCCAACTAGGATTGTAGCTTAGCAAGTAATAATAATAATAATAATAGTTTCATAATACTTTGAATTCTTTTTGAGACATTTGTCTTGGGGTATTTGTCATTATTTCCCGAGTTATTACGTTACTGGTGTCCCTCCAAGAGCTCTTAATACCTAACTTGTATTTTGGTGTGAAATGAGTCTTGGCTTGTTAAAAAATAATTAGATTTCAAGTTTATTTTAATGTTGGATATAGGAATTCCTGGCACACCTCACTCTGAGGAAATGAACCCTGTCATACCTTACTGCATGGCGAATAACCAAACATAGTTTAGGGAAAGATAACAATGATGGTTGGTGGTGCTACATACAGAAACTCTCCATGAAGTTATGGTGTGATAGGGTGCACATCTTCAGAGCAAGTTGATGTTATTATTGTTATTATTATTATTATTATTATTACTTGCTAGGCTATAACCCTAGTTGGAAAAGCAGGATGCTATAAGCCGAAGGGCTCCAACAGGGAAAAATAGCCCAGTGAGGAAAGGAAATAAAGAAATGATTACGCTACAAGAGAAGTAATGAACAACAATATAGAATATTTTAAGAATATTAACATTAAAATTGATCTTTATACATTAAAAAAAAAAGGAAGAGAAATAAATTAGAACAGTGTGCCCAAGTGTACCTCAAGCAAGAACAGTGGAAGACCATGGTACAGAATCTATGGCACTACCCAATAATTTAGAGAACAATGGTTTGATTTTGGAGTGTCTTCTCCTAGAAAAGCTGGTTTGAAAAGTCTTGTCCAACCTGGACAGCTTTCAAATAGTCTTGTTCAAACAGGACGGCTCTCAAAATAGATTTATCCAAATAGGGCAGCTTTCAAAATAGTTATTACCAAACAGGACAGGTCTCAAAAAAGTCTTGTCTAAACTGGATGGCTTTCAAAAAGTCTTGTCCAAACAGAACAGCTCTCAAAATAGATTTATCCAAATAGGGCAGCTTTCAAAATAGTTATTACCAAACAGGACAGGTCTCAAAAAAGTCTTGTCTAAACTGGATGGCTTTCAAAAAGTCTTGTCCAAACAGAACAGCTCTCTAAATAGATTTATCCAAATAGGCCATCTTTCAAAATAGTTATTACCAAACAGGACAGGTCTCAAAAAAGTCGTCTAAACTGGATGGCTTTCAAAAAGTCTTGTCCAAACAGGACAGCTCTCTAAATAGATTTATCCAAATAGGACAGCTTTCAAAATAGTTATTTTCAAACAGGACAGGTCTCAAAACAGTTTTGTCTATACTGGATGGCTTTCAAAAAGTTGTTTAAAAGGGACGGCTTTCAAAAACAGCTGTTCAAACTTTATTTTAATAAGAAAGAGAGATTAGGAATTTATTCACATCTCCCCCAATTCCTTTGCTACACACTCGTTAACTCATTGTTTGACTGAACTTCAAAAATCTTAAGGCAACTATTTTTTCCTTTTTTTTTTTTTTAAAAATGTCCTCAATCCCCAAACTTATATTTTCACATCATACTTAATTTCCCATTCTACTGAGCGTCGAACAAAATCTTGCGACCTCAGAACTCGACTACTTTTCTGTGACAGCGAGCTCAAAAGAGTTTTCTTCAACTTTATTGCTTATTCGCCAGCAGTCTCATTCCAGCTACAATGTTTTCCTTTTATTCATCGATTGATTTATGGAATTTCAGCTACATGTCCAATTACTCTCCACCTCTTCACTTTGATCTCTACCTGCCAGGAACTTCAATAAAACTTTGCCTTGGTCCAATAAGCATTTATTATTATTATAAGCTAAGCTACAACCCTTGTTGGAAAAGCAAGATGCTATAAGCCTAAAGGCTCCAATGGGGAAAAATAGCCCATTGAAGGAAAGAAAAAACTACAAGAGAAATAATAAACAATCAAATTAATATATACTAAGAACAGTAACTGGTTGCAGACGAGGAAGAGAAGCTTGGCCGATTAGTGACAGAATTTGGAAGGATGTGTGAGAGAAAGAAGTTCAGAGTTAATGTAGGTAAGAGTAAGGTTATGAGATGTACGGGAAGGGAAGGTGGTGCAAGATTGAATGTCATGTTGAATGGAGAGTTACTTGAGGAGGTGGATCAGTTTTAAGTACTTGGGGTCTGTTGTTGCAGCAAATGGTGGAGTGGAAGCAGATGTACGTCAGTGAGTGAATGAAGGATGCAAAGTGTTGGGGGCAGTTAAGGGAGTAGTAAAAAATAGAGGGTTGGGTTTGAATGTAAAGAGTTCTGTATGAGAAAGTGATTGTACCAACTGTGATGTATGGGTCGGAGTTGTGGGGAATGAAAGTGACAGAGAGACAGAAATTGAATGTGTTTGAGATGAAGTGTCCAAGGAATATGGCTGTTGTATCTCGAGTAGATAGGGTTAGGAACAAAGTAGTGAGGGTGAGAACGGGTGTAAGAAATGAGTTAGCAGCTAGAGTGGCTATGAATGTGTTGAGGTGGTTTGGCCATGTTGAGAGAATGGAAAATGGCTGTCTGCTAAAGAAGGTGATGAATGCAAGAATTGATGGGAGAAGTACAAGAGAAAGGCTAAGGTTTGGGTGGATGGATGGAGTGAAGGAAGCTCTGGGTGATAGGAGGATAGATGTGAGAGAGGCAAGATAGCTTGCTAGAAATAGGAATGAATGGCGAGCGATTGTGACGCAGTTCCAGTAGGCCCTGCTGCTTCCTACGGTGCTTTGGTTGACCGCGGAGGTAGCAGCAGTAGGGGATTCAGCTTTATGAAGCTTCATTTGTGGTGGATAATGGGGGAGGGTGGGCTGTGGCATCCTAGCAGTACCAGCTGAACTCAGTTGAGTCCATTGTCAGGCTGGGAGGAACGTAGAGAGGTCCCCTTTTTTTCATTTGTTTGATGTTGGCTACCCCCCAAAATTGGGGGAAGTGCCTTGGTATATGAATGGATTATTGTTATTATTATTATTACTTGCTAAGCTACAACCCTAGTTGGAAAAGCAGGATGCTATAAGCCCATGGGCTCCAAGGGAAAATGGCCCAGTGAGGAAAGGAAACAATTAACATAAAATATTTTAAAAATAGTAACAATAAAATAAATATTTCATATATAAACTATAAAAACTTCAACAAATCAAAAGGAAGAGAAATAAGATAGAATAGTGTGCCAGAGTGTACCCTCAAGCAAGAGAACTCTAACCCAAGACAGTGGAAGACCATGGTACAGAGGCTATGGTACTACACAAGACTAGAGAACAATGGTTTGATTTTGGAGTGTCCTTCTCCTAGAAGAGTTGTTTACCATAGCTAAAGAGTCTCTTCTATCCTTATCAAGAGGAAAGTAGCCACTGAACAATTACAGTGCAGTAGTTAACCCCTTGAGTGAAGAAGAATGCCTTCCTATGTTAAAGGGCGAAAGCTTGTATACACGTAGGAACAAACGTCAGCATTCAATAGTGTAAATACAGTACCCATGCCTGAGCCACATGAAATTACTGACCTTGAAACCAGTTGTGTCCTTTGAAGCCCGCTCCTTCATCTCTTGTTCGATGCTTGCATTAATTGCCTTCTGCAGCTGCTTCTGCACAATCATGTTTTCGATGGCCTTTGCTTTCTTGGGTGCGATGGTTTTACCTGAAATTAATAATCATTACAGTATGTGTACTGTATATACATATAATGATAGTTATTAGATAATGCTGCTGGAAGGAGAAACTTTCACTGTAACAGCATATACAATCAATGGTTTGTTCAGGCAATTGTATTATACAGTTAAATACAAATACAGTATTCCATCAGGCTTATGCAGGATAAACATATAATGACATAATTTTAAAACTAAAAGAAACTTCTACAATTACAAAATATTTAAAAAGTACAGAAAGAAGTTAACATAAAAATGTTATTTTCATTAGTAAAATAAATTTTTGAATATACTTACCCGATAATCATGTAGCTGTCAACTCTGTTGCCGACAGAAATCTACGGTCGGGATACGCCAGCGATCGCTATACAGGTGGGGGTGAACACCACAGCGCCATCTGTGGTCAGGTACTCCAGTACTTCTTGTCAACACCACCTCAATTTTTTCCTCGGTCCACTGGTTCTCTATGGGGAGGAAGGGTGGGTCAATTAAATCATGATTATCGGGTAAGTATATACAAAAATTTATTTTACTAATGAAAATAACATTTTTCAATATTAATCTTACCCGATAATCATGTAGCTGATTCACACCCAGGGTGGTGGGTGGAGACCAGCATACATGTTAACAAAGAAGCTAAGTATCCCGTATTTTATTTTATTAGTTATTCAAAAATAACATAAAATAAATAAGTACCTGGTAAGGAAGACGACTTGAACCATTACTCTGCCTTTATTAAGTACGTCTTTCTTACTGAGCGTAGCGGTCCTCTTAGGATGCTGAACGACTCTTAGGTGCTGAAGTATAAAGGGCTGCAACCCATACTAAAGGACCTCATCACAACCTTTAACCTCGGCGCTTCTCAAGAAAGAATTGACCACCCGCCAAATCAACAAGGATGTGGAAGGCTTCTTAGCCGACCGTACAACCCATAAAAAGTATTCAAGAGAAAGGTTAAAAAGGTTATGGGATTATGGGAATGTAGTGGCTGAGCCCCCGCCTACTACTGCATTCGTTGCTACGAATGGTCCCAGGGTGTAGCAGTTCTCGTAAAGAGACTGGACATCTTTGAGATAGAATGATGCGAACACTGACTTGCTTCTCCAATAGGTTGCATCCATAACACTCTGCAGAGAACGGTTCTGTTTGAGGGCCACTGAAGTAGCCACAGCTCTCACTTCATGTGTCCTTACCTTCAGCAAAGCAAGGTCTTCTTCCTTCAGATGAGAATGTGCTTCCCTAATCAGGAGCCTGAATAGGTAAGAAACTGAGTTCTTAGACCTTGGAAGAGAAGGCTTCTTGATAGCACACCATAAGGCTTCTGATTGTCCTCGTAAAGGTTATGACCTTTTTAGATAGTACCTAAGAGCTCTAACTGGGCAAAGTACTCTCTCCAGTTCGTCCCCCACCAAGTTGGACAGGCTTGGGATCTCGAACGACTTAGGCCAAGGACGTGAAGGAAGCTCGTTTTAGCAAAAAACCGAGCTGCAAGGAACATGTAGCCGTTTCAGATGTGAAAAACTATGTTCCTGCTGAAGGCGTGGATCTCACTTACTCTTTTAGCTGTTGTCAAGCACACGAGGAAAAGAGTTTTTAATGTGAGGTCCTTAAAAGAGGCTGATTGGAGAGGTTCAAATCTTGATGACATAAGGAACCTTAGGACCACGTCTAGATTCCAGCCTGGAGTGGACAACCGACGTTCCTTTGAGGTCTTAAAAGACCTAAGGAGGTCCTGTAGATCTTTGTTGGTGGAAAGATCCAAGCCTCTGTGGCGGAAACCGCTGCCAACAAACTTCTGTAATCCTTGATCGTAGGAGCTGAAAGGGATCTTACGTTCCTTAGATGTAACAGGAAGTCAGTAATCTGGGTTACAGTGGTACTGGATGAGGAAACTGCATTGGCCTTGTACCAGCTTCGGAAGACTTCCCCTTAGACTGATAGACTCTGAGAGTGGATGTCCTCCTTGCTCTGGCAATCGCTCTGGCTGCCTCCTTCGAAAAGCCCCTAGCTCTTGAGAGTCTTTCGAAAGTCTGAAGGCAGTCAGACGAAGAGCGTGGAGGTTTGGATGTACCTTCTTTACGTGAGGTAGACGTAGAAGGTCCACTCCTAGAGGAAGAGTCCTGGGAATGTCGACCAGCCATTGCAGTACCTCTATGAACCATTCTCTCGCGGGCCAGAGCGGAGCCAACCAACGTCAGCCGTGTCCCTTTGCGAGAGGCGAACTTCTGAAGTACCCTGTTGACAATCTTGAACGGCGGGAATGCATACAGGTCGAGATGGGACCAATCCAGCAGAAAAGCATCCACGTGAACTGCTGCTGGGTCTGGAATCGGAGAACAATACAACGGGAGCCTCTAGGTTATCGAGGTAGCGAACAGATCTATGGTTGGCTGACCCCACAGGGCCCAAAGTCTGCTGCAAACATTCTTGTGAAGGGTCCACTCTGTGGGGATGACCTGACCCTTCCGGCTAAGGCGATCTGCCATGACATTCATATCGCCCTGAATGAACCTCGTTACCAGCGTTAGCTTTCGATCTTTTAACCAGATGAGGAGGTCCCTTGCGATCTAGAACAACTTCCACGAATGAGTCCCTCCCTGCTTGGAGATGTAAGCCAAGGCTGTGGTGTTGTCAGAGTCCACCTCCACCACCTTGTTAAGCTGGAGGGACTTGAAGTTTATCAAGGCCAGATGAACCGCCAACAGCTCCTTGCAATAGATGTGAAGTGTCCTTAGCTCCTGATTCTATGTTCCCGAGCATTCCTGTCCGTCCAAAGTCGCACCCCAGCCCGTGTCTGATGCGTCAGAGAAGAGACGGCGGTCGGGTTTCTGAACAGCCAAAGGTAGACTTCCTTGAGAAGAAAGCTGTTCTTTCACCACGTGAGAGTAGACCTCCTCTCTTCGGAAACAGGAACTGAGATCGTCTCTAGCGTCATGTCCTTTATCCAGTGAGCCGCTAGATGATACTGAAGGGGGGGAGGTGGGGTCTCCCTAACTCGATGAACAGGGCAGCGATGAAAGTGTCCCTGTTAGACTCATCCACTACCTGACTGAGCATCGGTTCCTTCTCAGCATGCTCTGGATGCAATCTAGGGCTTAGTATATCTTTGGGGCCGACGGAAAAGCCCGAAAAGCTCGACTCTGAAGATCCATACCCAGGTAGACAATGGTCTGGGATGGGACGAGCTGGGACTCCTCAAAATTGACCAGGAGGCCCAGTTCCTTGGTCAGATCCATAGTCCATCTGAGAATCTCCAGACAGCGACGACTTGTGGGAGCTCTTAAAAGCTAGTCGTCTGACGGAGCCGGACACAAGATCATGGTACTGCTGCACAGTCTGTGAACTGTCAACCATGGGGAAGCGAGGAAGTACAGTGACAACCCGAAGCTGTCTAGACTGTCTGGGTCGTACAGACAACTCCTTATCGGGTTGCTGAGGTTGCCGCACTGCGTCACAACAAGTCACTTCTGCTGGTTGTTGAACGTCTTCCCAGTGACACACTGACTCCGTAAACAAAAAATCCTCTAACAAGGACTAAGCTTGGACTGCATGTCTTGCAACACAGCTCAAGGTCTATGGGAGCAGGTGTGGTAACAGACGGGGTTAGCGACTGAAGTGGAACCATTACCCTCCCTGGAAGCATGCTATGCTTAAATAAAAGTCCATAGGAGGCTAAGCAGCTAAAGGCTCCTCTCCAAATGACAGAGTCCTCAAGGGAAAATCAGAAGGAGGGAGAATAGCACTTTCTCATCTACAGGAACCATATCCGAGAAAAGCTAAGTTCTCTCAGTGAGGGTTTCACTGGTGCAAAAGCAGCAGACTAGAAGGCAACGTTATGAAACTGCTTGACAGTCTAGTGAGTTGGCAACAACCAAAGATGTGTGACTGAGAAGCATGCGGTAAGGTATGCAGAGCATGCTGTATGCAGAGCATGCTGTATGTAGAGCATGCTGTAAGGAAAGCAGAGCATGTTGCATGGCGTGCGGCTTATGCTGCATGGGATGAGGCTCATGCTGCATGGGATGAGGCTCATGCTGCATGGTATGAGACTCATGCTGCATGGGAAGAGGCTCAAGCTGCAAGGGATGAGGCTTATGCCGCATGCGTTGAGGAGGATGCCGCATAGTATGAGGCTCCTGCCTCATGGGTTGAGGCGGTTATTTATTCTTAAAAGGAAATCTGAACCTGACCCTAATCTAGCTGTCCGAGGATTTACCTGGTGAGACATCAGTCTCTTTACCAGCGAGTTTTACCAGGTTTCCCCGGGCCACCACGTGACACAATTGGTAGTAATTCATTCAAATTACCCCTAATGAGTCAATATGGATAAATATCAACACAACATCGTGTTCAAATAGAAATAAATTTCTACCTCATACTTGGGATCGAACGCTAGCCCCTTCTAATGAAAGGCCAGGTCGAAACCAACCATGCCACGAGAGCCCATTGCCGCATAGCATGAAGCTCCTGCCTCATGGTTTGAGGAGGACGCTGCACAGAGAGAGGCTCATGCTGTGAAGAATGCGGTTGCTGCATGCGTTGAGGCGGCTGCCTCATAGCATGAGGTTCCTCAAGAGTTGAGGCTCTTGTCTCAAGAGTTGAGGTTGCCTCAAGAGTGGAGGTGGCTGCCGCAAGAGTTGAGGTTGCTGCCTCAAGGATGGTGGAGGTTGCCGCAACGCAAGAGGTTGCTGCATAGCGCTGGTATCTAGCAACTCCCAATGCGGCAGCTCACGCGTGGAGGTAGGTTGAGGAACCTCAACATCATACGTCTGGCAGGGTGGACTGCGCAGAGGTGGAGTTGAGGTTGCTGCCTCGAGGATGGTGGAGGTTGTCGCACCGCAAGAGATTGCTGCCTCGAGGATGGAGGAGGTAGTCGCAACGCATGAGGCTCCTACCTCAAGGGTAGAGGAGGTTGCTGCAAAGCATAAGGGTCCTGCCTCAAGTGTTGAGGAGGTTGCCGCGTGGCAAGAGGCTCCTGCCTCAAGGAAAGTGGAGGTTGCTGCACAGAGCTGGTATCTGGCAACTCCCAATGCGGCAGCTCACGCATGGAGGTAGCTTGAGGAACCTCAACATCATACGTCTGGCAGGCTGGACTGCGTAGAGGTGGAGGAGCGCTCGCAGGAGGAGGTGTGTTAACCTTCTCTGCCTGAAACTCCTGCATCAACACCGCAAGCTGAGACTGCATTGTCAGCAGCATAGACCACTAGAGTTTAAGAAAGACAACAACAAACGGAGCTACTGTCCGTTGAAACTGAGGGTCTAAAACAGCTGGTGCGGCAACAGACGGAGTTACTGTCTGTTGCGATACCACCTTGCCTCTCTGGGAGGTGTGCAGTTGTCGTACTGCAGCAAGTCCGAACTGACCCAGTGCTAATGGCACCACCTAGGAGTTGGACTTGCGCGGAAGGGACCGACTTGCACTTAAAAGCTGCAAGATTTGGTCCATGGTTTCTGCGAGAAACCTCTTCCGCAGACGAGGAATAAATGGGCTCTCTCGTCTTTGTGTGGGTGGGGTGATCACGTCGGCTACGTGAGTTGGTTACACCCGAAACCACGGAGGGAAACGTCTGTTCGTCGATCAAGGCCTGCTGAACCCATAAGTCCTTCGACATTACTTCTCCCCTGGGCTTGGGAGCTTGTAAGAGGTCCCAGACTAGGCGAACAACTGGCACGAACAGACGAACCCTCGAACGCAACACTGTAACACTTTGCGCTTATCACTTCTGATTTTCTGTTTGCACTTATTTCACTGAACTCGAAACTTTAAGTGGTTTGTACCTGAAACACGCAATTCTATCCTTCATTAAAAGTTAGTAATTGCGAAAACAGTATTACAATGTAACAGAAAAACATAATGAAAGATAAATAATTCAGTGGCTGGAAAAGAGACTAAACACTAGATCAAATAAACTACGTTTAAAATCTCTCACCGCATAAAGCCTGAGAACAAGAATAAAACTCTAGAAACGTTTACCTTCTTCCCCTAAAGAGACTAGGGAGAAGAGCAAAAACGATAACAACGTTACCCGCTTGAACGAAACGTTTATCCTCCTCTCTCTCCCTCCGTCTCTATCTCTCTCTCTCTCTCTCTTGACTTAGCACCTGAGAGAAGAGCCCAATTATATATATTGTTAAAACATATTATTGTTAAAGGAAAAAAACTGAAAGGTTTCCCAAATAAAAAGTTCCTTTATTAGAATTAAAACCATTTAAGCTAAGAAAGAATGAACAAAACGCTAGAATCGGATTACTCTTACTGCAACGTGACACCGTGATAGACTCTCTCTCTATCGTAACGATAGAGCGCAAGTTGAACGTTCTGAACGTCAACAACTGCAGAGACAAAACAAAACGTTAGTTCAACTTTGAAAACAGTACAAGACTATCAAAGAAATTCTTTCAAAAACATTAAAATAGCATAATATGTTAACAGGTAAAAACGAAATGACGGGCTCAATGTTAATTAACTTCGGTTCAAGAAAAGACCGCCTACTATTAGGAAAGGTCGAAAATAAACAAATATAAAAATTAATTTTAATAAGTTTATAATAAAAGGAAGTTAATCAAAGAGGCCTATAAAAGGCGGAGAGATATAAAATAAATCTATAACTTTGTTAAGCAAAATTAAGAGAGTCTATACTCTCTTCGACACCAACACTTCCGTCTAAGGGAAGGGTCGGCCATTTAAAAGTGAAAGAGAGTTCATACTCTCTTCGTACCAAAATTAAATAAAAAATTAAAGCAAATTAATTCCAAAAACTTGCTAAGCTAATGATATAGCTTCCTGAATAGCGAAGGCTAAACTCTAGAGCAAATACATCACCAAATCGTGAGCAATAACTCCAGAATCAACAGCGTATCCATGTAGGTCTAGCCGGAGGCACGACAGAGGAAAAATTGAGGTGGTGTTGACAAGAAGTACTGGAGTACCTGACCACAGATGGCGCTGTGGTGTTCACCCCCACCTGTATAGCGATTGCTGGTGTATCCCGACCGTAGATTTCTGTCGGCAACAGAGTTGACAGCTACATGATTATCGGGTAAGATTAATATTGAAAAATGGAGAAGTTATAACACAATATGATTTTATTATGAAGTGAATGTAGATGTTATACAGTAAAAGATACGAGTGCACTGTTAAATAAGGTGAGGCATGGTTAATGCAACTAAGCCTGTTGTGAACAGAGCACCTGGTGAATAAAAAAAATCACAAATATTTAAAGTATTTTGTAGTTTTCTACACTATACAACCCTGAGTGTGACTTCAGCGAATCTGGAATGGTTATTAAACTTTACCAAGGTAAACAATGGTTGACTGTCGAGTGGAAGGTAGGCTATGTCCACCCAACAGATAGAGACTAGTAGGAGATGTCTGTAGAACCTTATGATTTCAAGAAATGAAAACATCGACTTGGAAGGGAGTAAATGTTATAAAATCACATGTCTTGAGGCATATAACCAGAGGAAATATCAATTTCCAGTCAAAAGGGTATATTGTAGACTAAGCTATGGGGACCAGTTAAAATTAACTAACAATAGCCTTGAATTAAGCCTAAGCTAACCTATATAGAACTTATTTTGTGAAACCAATGCTTTTGACATTCGTCATGGCCCCAGTGAGCTGAGATATGTAACATCAAAATGAAGGGTTTAAAACTACGATAATCAAGATTTATCCAGATTTAGAAGCCTACAGTTAAACCATTAAAAAGATATCTGCCCTATATAAACTATTCAGTAAATTCTCAAAAGCTGCTTATAGTTACCAACATGATCCCTGTATTGATTTTTGTTTTATCTCACGAATTGAAACGTTCCTCTTTACATTTCATCTGTAAGACTTTTGTCATAATTGCTTGGGTTAATTACTCAGATATTAATATTATGAGATAATTTTTTGTTTGTTGACATGTGACATTTTTTTTCCGAGTCTTGTACACTACTCAGCATAAAATTTTCTGCTTAAATATCAAAAATTTTGAGTAATTTTTATTTTTCCTAACATACTTACCGAGAACTACTTTCTTTAGGAGTTACTGGTAATCTCCTCTCTCTCGACCAGAGTTTTGCGTATGTTACCCCCCACCCCGCTTTCTAAGGAGACCTACCCCCGGCATTAAGGAATGTGCCCCGAGGGTAGGATCAAGGTAGGTCGCTGTCTGGCTGGGTCAGACTCATCATTAAGTTCTATTGAATTAGCACAATGCTAGCAAGGGAAGAGAGGCACTCGGGGAAGGAAGGGAGGGGCATTACCCGAAAGTAGTTCTCGGAAAGTATGTTAGGAAAAATAAAAATTAATTAAAATTTTTGATTTGTTCCAACACAAATACTTACCTCGAACTACTTTCTTTAGGAGACTTACACTTTAGGAGGCGGGAGTGCTATTCTGACCCCCTGACCTGGGACGTGGAGGCCAAGAGGCCTATGGATAACGGGACCTACTAGAAAGCGGATGCGAGGGCAACTACACAAAAATTCACGTTAGTGTCTAAGTACTCACCCTTTGGAAAACTTCTTTTGACGTTCCTTCCAGGAGCGTAGTCGTGAAGAATGTGTTATCTTATGGGAAAAGTCGGTATTCCCCGAAGAGGCAAGTAAGCAACTGGGTAGGAGGTAGGAAACCGCACTTGTGCCTACCGGTCGCTAGTCTTGATCGCACCTGGGGTTTTTACCGTTACACCGCTTGGAGGGCGGAGATGACTGTTCCGATGGAGAACCCGTCCAAGGATTTTCTTGAGTAGTCCTTGAGGTAATGGGCAGTAAAGGTTGACTGGTTCGACCAAGTACCTGCTCGCAGGATCTGCCCCACTGCCATGTTTTTCTCAAATGCTAAGGAGGTGCTCAGGCCCCTGATGTCATGAGGCCGGGGAGTGCCTGGCACTGCTATGCCATCTTCCTTGTAGGTTCTGGCGATAACTTGTCTCAACCAGAAGGAAATGGCGATTTTGGAAACTTGTTTCTTATTAATACCTGTGGAAACGAAGAGGCTCTTGATGCCTGGTCGGAGATGCGCTGTTCTTTCCAGGTATTTCCTAATTGTTCGCACCGGGCATAATTTCAAGTCTTCTGCATTGCCTGTCTTAGGGATGGCAGGAATTGAGAAACCCTCAAACTTTGGGTCCCAGACTGCTGGGTTCTGAGTCTTGGCCACAAAAGAAGGCACGAACTTGAAGGATACTTCTTTCCACCCCTTTGAATGAGAAACGTCGTATGATAGACCATGGATCTCTCCCACTCTCTTAGCGGACGCCAAGGCCAGCAAGAAGACGGCCTTGAGGGTGAGATCTGTCTACGATATCCTTCAAGGGTTCAAAGGGGGGACGACACAGCATCTTCAGGACCTTGGCTAAGTCCCACTGGGGCACCCTACTCGCCTGTGGGGGGCAAAATTGCTCGAAACTCTTGACAAGAATCGCTATGTGTCTCGAGGCCCCCAGGTCGATGCCCTTCAGGAGGAAGACTTGGCCTAAGGCGGCTCGAACTCCTTTTATGGCTGGAATTGACATTCCTACCTTGTCCCTAAGAAACACCAGAAAATCTGCTATGTCTGGGACAGAGGCCTTAAGAGGTCTAATGTGCCTCTCAGAGCACCACTTCGTGAAGGAGGCCCATTTTGCCTGGTATACCGCAGCTGACGACTTTCTCAGGTATAGAGACATTCTCTTAGCCGTGGAGGAAGAATATCCTTCCTTCTTCAGGAGCCGCTCGATAGTCTCCAGGCGTGAAGACGAAGGGAGCGTGGGTTGTCGAGGAGCCTGAGAAAGTCAGGCTGGTGCAGAAGGTCTGACCTAGCGGGCAGAGGCCACGGCGGTTGACTCGCTAGGTCTTTTAGGTCCGCGAACCACTCTCTCTCCGGCCACCAGGGCGCTACCAAAGTCATCTTTAGGTTTCGGGCGGTCCTTACTCTGTTGAGCACTTGTCTTATCAACGTGAAAGGGGGAAAAGCGTACACATCCAGATTGTCCCACTTGTGCTGAAAGGCGTCTTCTAAGGCTGCTTTCGGGTCTGGTACAGGGGAGCAATAGACTGGGAGTTGGGCGTTGAGTTTTGTTGCAAAGAGGTCCATCACCAGGGAACCCCAGCGCTGAATGATGAGCTTGGCTACTTCCGGGAGAAGGGACCATTCTGTCCCTACTATCTGGCCCATTCTGCAGAGGCCGTCGGCCAGAACGTTTTTCTTCCCGGGAATGAACCTTGCTAACATCACCACTTGATTTTCTTCTGCCCAATCTAGAATCTCTATGGTGAGATCGCACAACTCTCTCGATTTCAAGCCTCCCTGTTTCTTTATGTATGCTACTACCGTGGCGTTGTCGCACATCAACGCCAAGGTGTTTCCCTTTAGCAGACTTGCGAAGTGTAGGCACGCCTTCTGGACTGCTTTCAACTCCAGGACATTGATGTGGAGTTGCTTCTCCCCTTCCAACAGAAGTAACTCGGGAGGGCCGGTCCCGAAGGGCATCCCCTTGAGGGAGTTCGACTGGCAATGCCACCATTCCAGGGAGGGTCTCGTGTTTGGAAGGACTGGAATTAGCACCTGTTGTGAGTCCGTCTGGCACCAGAGGTTCTTGAGATTCCATTGGATGGATCTGAGCCTTACCCTCCCCTGGGGAACTAGTTTCTCCAATGGGACCAGGTGGCCTATCAGCCTCTGCCAGTCTTTCGCTCTCCTGAGGTGTTCTGACAGGAACGGCTGAATGATGTGCCTGAGGTTTCTTATCCTGTCCTCCGAAGGGAAAACTTTTCCCCGAATGGTGTCTAATGTCATCCCCAAGTAGTTCATTCTGGTGGACGGGGATAGGTTTGATTTCTTCGGGTTGATTACGATCCCCAGATCTCTGCAAAACTGGAGGAGACTTCTCCCTTGTTCCTCCAAGAGGACCTTTGAGGCGGAAAGGAGCAACCAGTCGTCCAGGTATCTGATAAGGCGGATGCCTCGTTCGTGAGCCCACACTGAGACAGTCGTGAAGACTCTCGTGAACACCTGGGGCGCTGTTGACAGACCGAAGCAAAGGGTCCTGAATTGCAGGATCTGGGAACCCCATTTCACCCGGAGGAACTTCCGACTCGAGGGGTGGACCGGGATTTGGAAGTATGCGTCCTTGAGGTCGACGGTCATCATAAAATCTTTCTCACTCAAGGACAGCAGGACTAACTTCGGAGTGTCCATTTTGAAGTCCGTCTTCTTGACGAACTTGTTGAGAGCTGACAGATCTATAACCGGTCTCCACCCCCCGGTCGCTTTCTCCACCAGGAACAGGCAACTGTAGAAACCTGGCCCTGGGAGAAGAACTTCTTCCATGGTGCCCTTCTCTAACATGGAGGATACCTCCTTTTGAAGGGCGGTCCTCTTTAACGGGTCTTTGGGAGCTAGCCATTCTGTCCGGTTGGCCGTAATAAGAGGGGGTGGTTCCGTTAGGAACGGAAGTCTGTAGCCCTCCTTTAGTACGGACACTGTCCAAGGCTCTGCCCCTTGAGCCTTCCATGCTTGCCAATGTTGTCTGAGGCATCCCCCAACCCGAGGCTTGGGCGGGGATAGGGCGCCTCCCACTCTATCTTCTTCTAGAGGGGCGGCCTGATCTGCCTCTCCTAGAGGCGGAGTAACCCGACCTGAAGGAGCTTGAGGGCGCTGGAGCTCCCCTGCGGGGGGGCTGAGGCGTTGTGGACCAGGAGGAAGAGGGGGCCTCTCTCCTCGTAGTGCTGGAAGAGGCTTGGGGCGTCGCGGCGCTATCCGAGACGGACCTCTTGTAGGGCGGTCTCCTAGAAGTCGTCGGTCTGGGGACGTTAGCCTCCTTCTTTTTCGAGACCTTCTCCATTATGGCTTCTAGTTCCTTCAGAGGAAACAAAGACTCTCCCCACAGGGGTAGGCTGCGAATGGCTCGCGCCTCCCTGTCTGGTACCTTCCGAGACACCTTCGTTAGAACAGTGTCTCGCTTACGGAGAACCCAGTTAGCTGTTAGAGCGAGAGACTGATATGTCAGAAACTTCAGGGTTTTACCCCCGGAGGTAATGAGGTCCCTCAGTAGGCCTTGCTGGTCAGGGTCCTCGGGGTCGAAGGATGCTTGTACACCCACCAAAGTGGAAGCCCACCAGTCCAGCCAAGAGGAGACGTTTACTAAGTCTCGCGACATTTCCTCCATCATGGAGGCTTCTGCTGGCGAGAAACAGACTGGGGCCGAAGAGGCTCTATCGTCTGAGACGCCTTGACTAAGGATGTCTACGGCCGACTCCACTTTACAGGGACCTGGGCGACGTCCCGCTGGCACATAGACTTTGCCTTGGGTTCTGAGGCCCTGGAGCAATTTCGAGGCACTCTGGGTTTTGGGGGCTCGGCATTGCTGGCCACTACCTTGTCGACATACTCTTGCCCTAGAACTAGATCTCGGGCTAGAGGGAGTGCTAGGGACGTCTTAGGTTGGGAGGGAGTCTGCATGATCCTCAGAAGGCTTGACCTCCAGGAATCTCCATCCGTAGCCGCAGGTTCTGCTATTTTGTGGTGCCTTCTGATAAGGCTAACCACTCTCCTATAGGCGGAGTCCTCCGTTGGGGAACCCTCCCCTCCGTCAGCCGAGGTCTCGGCTTGGGGCGGGGGAGCTGGGTTACCGGGCACGCCGACTGGACGCCTAGCTCTTGGGGCCAGGGGCACCGTCCTGCCGAGGTACTGGACCTCATCTGCGGGTATGTCCGCACCAGGGGCTCGGGATAATGCAGGCACCGCTGGTTCAGCGGGAACTCTCGTACGCCCTAAGGCTCTGGGTGCCGAGGACGCGGTTCCCGTGGGCTGACCCGACAGCGGGAACCGTTCCTTCCGACCCGAAGGCCGCACCAGCTGGGCTGGTTCGGCCAGGCTGCCTGACAAGAAGCGCGTTTCCCCCCGCTGGGCGGGGTGAACCGGAGGCTTCGAGGACTTATGCCTTCTAGAGAGGTCTTTCCTGCGAGCTAGGTCGCGAGGGTCAAGGCTGTGCTTAGAGGACGGCAGCCTTGGAGATCGCTCACTGGACCGGCGGTCTGGGGAACAAAGCACCTTTGAGTCGATACGTAAATCCAGGCGCCACCGGGAGATGTACTTCTCCTATACTTACGGCCTGGGGAGCGGGAGCGCTTTCTGCTATACCGAGAATGCGACCTCGAACGGGAACGTTCGCTCCTGGACCGCTCCCTCCGACGGCGGTGTTTTACCCTGACCTCTTCCTCTGACGAGGAATAGACGTCCGATGAACCCGACGACACTGTGTTCACCGCGTGTCGGCTGGTAGCGGGGTCTGCGGGGGACTTCTTCGGGCGTTGAACGCCAGAGGTCGAGGGCTGGAGGAAGTCATCGGGGACTTCGGTGGGGAGGGTCGGGAACGACTGAAAACGTTCCATGCCACGGAGCCAGGGATCCAGGGTCACATCCATCCTTAGGGGTGACCTACCCGGCGTCTTTGGGAGCCTCCAACCGAAGGCATCGTTACCCGAAGGTCGAACTTTCCTCTGGTTGTCTCCCCCTAACGACGATCCAGAAGCACAGGCCCACGAGGGCGGCGGTGATACCGAGACCGCGTTACTACCCCACAAGGGGTCATCGGAGGAAGCGTGCCCCCCGAGCACAAGGGCCGACTCTCCGGACGCACTACTGGGTCCTTCACTAGCCCTAGAGGGGCCCGCAATTGGCACTGCACTTACACTGGGCTCCTGGGAAAGGACGCCTTGTTCATCCACAACACTAGACTTACCTCGTCCCCTACTCTGTGTAGGGGACGGTGAAACCGAGGCCTCGTCGGACCGCTCACTGGGTGATGGTATCGGCGAGGAAACACTAGTTTTCCTGGGGGAACGTTTCGCTGATTTCCTCTTTTTGGTACCGTAACGTACCCACTGGATATCGCTCCAGTCTACACACTCGGGGCACGTATCTGCTGGCGAGCAAACTTTTCCCCTACAGGAGGAACAAAGGGAGTGAGGATCCACTTCCGGCTTGGAGAGGAACGCTCCACACGATTTCCCGGCTCTAGGCCCAGGACAACGATGGATTTGCTCCATAATGCACACAACGCACGACACAAGCACTAAGGGAATCAATGAAAACACTGGGTAAGCACACGGGTGGAAGGTGAACGCACAGGAACACTCGGGAAAAGTACACTGGAAAACGCAAGTTGCCACGCTGGGAACACGTGGGGCACTAGAACGCACACAAAGGATCGACAGAGAGAGCGAGGTGTGTACACCGCACGACCAGAGAACTTAATGATGAGTCTGACCCAGCCAGACAGCGACCTACCTTGATCCTACCCTCGGGGCACATTCCTTAATGCCGGGGGTAGGTCTCCTTAGAAAGCGGGGTGGGGGGGTAACATATGCAAAACTCTGGTCGATAGAGAGGAGATTACCAGTAACTCCTAAAGAAAGTAGTTCGAGGTAAGTATTCGTGTTGGAACAAATAAAAATTTGATTTTATCCAACATTAATAAGATATTCAATAACTTGGGAATGATGGGAAAATGTAAAATGGAAACATTGAAAAGAAAGGCTCTTAAACTGTACATCATAATGAATGATAATTACAAGAACATGCTGAACTAGCGTCTACTAGGGTACCATATACTACCTGGTTTTGGCCCAGACAACTTATAAATTGGTCTTTGTTGCAACTGCATGTTGTAATATGCAAAAGGTAGATAGAATGTAGCACATTTAAGGTAGACAGATTGTAGCACATTTAAGGTAGACAGACTGTAACACATTTAAGGTATACAGACTATAGCACATTTAGACAAAGTATAACATGTAATAAACAGCAACAGATATGGATACTATGTTGGCATACCAAAACTATATATTCTTAATTATATGAATAATTCAGTAACTAGCCAATACTATACATCTCCACCAGAAGTTTTATATAAGCAGAAGATGAATTTTACCCTATCATCAGCACTAGTAAGCACTGAAACCTCACGTTCCTCCCTAACCTAACCTAGTGTGCTGTATCTTCGCTAATCACCCAATCTTTACCTAGTATGTCCGAAGAAACTGTTTTCTTCCCTATCGTACATTGAAGTACCCGTGAATGGCGCATGGGAGAAGAGATATCAAAAGAAATTATCGTATCTAATGATATAGAAAAGGAGTAAGTATGAAGATGGGAGGACAAGTGCCTTAGTTCATTCTATTTGCATTCTATCAAAGAATTGTAACGAATAAAAGTTACGTAGTGTATCTCAAAACCACAATTAATGATGTTACTTAACTGATTATTCAAGAAATGGTCATGTAAAAATTTGATAAAGCTCATAAAATTTCTAATAGATTTGGAGGTTTTTTTCGTCCCTTACACAACTTTGTCCCGTCACTTTGTTAACGCTCCTCGCATGGCTCTATGAATGCTGCGTAATTTAAAAGGAACCAATAGACCTACAGGTCTATATAAGTCATACCACTGGCAGGTATTTCATTCCAATCTGAAAACAATCAGAGGTAATGACAAGCATTTTTTCCACAGCCTAGATGGAAGCATAACTTCTTATTTTTTGGTAGACAACGGTTGTCTGTTTTGGACTGGATGTGCTCTTTATGCAAATTATTTGCTACTCATGCAAACAAATTTCTGCCAATCATGTATGAAGAGATTTCTTACTGGAATTGGTTAGCATTACCTTAGGGTACAACACATCCTCTTGATCTCCATACAACTCTGGCAAAACAGTTGGGAGCCTTTGTATATCAACGGCCAGTTCCTCCATTGTGCATAGTAAATGGACACCAACTAACCTACAAGCCGTGTCCTTACCTACCTGCCTAAAGGGGAGGGTTAACTCTCCCCTGCAACCCCCCTTACACTACCATTTTCTTAGGCGTCCGTCATCATACATACAGGTGGCCGCTATCATACATACAGGTGGCCGCTATCATACATACACCCCAACAGTTGATTTAGCGGACTGCGGTACAAAAAGTAGGATTGAAACTACTATTTCCGAAGCAGGGCTATTTTGTAAAACGACATACGCCCAAGCCAAATATTCACAAGAGATAATTGGGAGTAACAGATTGGCATTAGCAATCCTGGTAAAGACGTAGGTAAGGTTAGGATAGGGTTTTTTTTTTTTTATTAGGTCATACCTCACTAATCAAGGTAACACGAGATTCGGCATCAATTTTTATGCCAGAGCCTACTTATGTACGCTTTTCTACAAACGTTCCAGACAGTTCATCTATAGTACATTATATTTGAACCTAGAATATTATAAATACCCAAACATTCATAATGACCAACTTATCCTATAAGCTTTGCATAATCTCCCATACGGTACAAAATAAAGGTAAAACTACACTACATACGAAGCAATTAAAACGTTCGGTAAATTAAAAAAAAATTAAATCACCATTCTCACCACTTCTCTTAGCTTTGAAAGGCTTTTGTCTCTGTCCCTTCTTCAGAGACGCAGGCTTAGCAGGGCCCTTTTTGAATTTTCCTTGTGGCATTGTTCAAATGGTTTTGATGTTTATTCCAGTCTAAATACTATATTTAACAAGAAAAAGACTCTTCTATAGTTACTTCACCACCACATTGGTTGGCGAAAGAAAGTTCAGGTTCAGGATTTGGGGTGAGGCATAGCCTTTACAACGGCGCCTCTGTGTCTTTTAGTTTTGTGTGTTCCTTATTTTCACTAGTTTTTCTCTTTTCATCCACATTTGTTGTAGTATACTTTTCTTATTTTCAATATTCTCTTCACAAAAAAGGAATTTTCCAACTGTTTGTGCACTATCTTCTTCGTATGGTTGTTGGAGCTCAATTGCTTTTATTCTTATATCACTAAACTGTGGACAATATAATATAAAGTGGTTAGCATTTTCTTCTACATCACAGAATACACAGTTTATATTTCCATCTTGGTGTCTGTCTTATATTCAAGCCCAATGAGTTTGTCCTTGCTCTGAATAATAAAATTGACGAAAATGTATTGTCATACACTTCCTCTTCCTTGATTTCACTTTTCCAGTTTTTATACAAAATTAAACTCTCCTTACACTCCATTTCACTCTTCCATTTGCTTGTGTCCCATTCTCTTGTTCTCTTCTTTATGTCCTCTTTCGTACATCTCTTGACTTCTCTCATCGCCATCCCACATTCCTCAGCATACTTCTTCACATGCATCCACCACTTCCTCTCTTTTTCTTCCATATCATTGACTATTGCTGTTAGTAGGTCCTTTTCTCCCTTAAAAATGCTATTAAGGTACCTCAGCTTACCATCCATTACCCTTGTTTTCATAGCAGATGCTCCTACATCCCCTCTCAAGGCTACAATTGCTGTATTCTTTACACCCCCTAACATCCTTCTATACACTCCATTCTCTATTCTCTGCAACTTTTCTATTTCCGTTTCCGTTAAGTTAATCACATTTGTTCCATATAATATAGAAGGTAGTGCTACACTTTTCCAGTATGTTTTCCCTATCAGTATCTTATTACAACTTTTTTCTATGATCGAATATGTAAGATTAGCTAGCTTTTGTGCCTTAACTATCATTTCACTTTTCTGTGTTTTGAACATATTCCTACTATCATCTACCTTGATACCTAGGTATTTAATATTGCTTACTACTCTTATTCCCTCTATATTATCTGGTTTCTCCTTCATATTATA
>NC_090760.1:70864200-70879200 GCF_036898095.1 Palaemon carinicauda | reverse complement strand
CAAATTATTTTGGAAGATATTAAGAATCGTCCATTATTTTGCATTGGTAGAGCAACAAAAGGGTTTTTAGAGGAAGAAGGAGGCGAAGTGACTCGCCTTGAGCTAGATGCTTGAAGCCACTGCCCACATATCATAATCATCATCATCTCCTCCCACGCCTATTGACGCAAAGGGCTTCAATTACATTTCGCTAGTCGTCTCTATCTTCAGCTTTTAATTCAATACTTCTCCAATCACAATATCCTACTTCATGCTTTATAGTCCTGAGTCTTCCAACTCTTCTAGTGCCTTGTGAAGGCCAGTTTAAAGTTTGGTGAACTAATGTCTCTTAGGGAGAACAAAGAGCATCCCCAAACCATCTCCATCTACCCCTCACCATGATCTCATCCACATGTGGCGCTCGATTAATCTCTCTTAGTTTCATTTCTAATCCTGTCCTGTCATTTAACACTCAATATTCTTCTGAGGGATTTGTTCTCAAATCTACAAAATGAGTTTCATTAATATACCAAGATTCACGACCATACAGTAACACCGATCTCACTAAACTGATATATAGCCTGATTATTATATATAATTTTAGGCGACCTGATTTCCAAATTTGACTTAACCTAGCCATCCTCTGATTTGTTTTTTTTCAATCTTTCATTAAACTCAAATTCTTAAGGTCCTATATTAGATATCATAGTTGCTAAACATTTAAATAATTCTACTTCATTAATCCTTTATCCTTCCAAAGATATTTCATCTTCCATTGCATATTCCGTTCTCATCATCTCTGTCTTTCTTCTATTTATCTCGAGCCCAACCTCATGTGATTTTTCATGCATTCTGGTAAGCAAGCTTTCCAAGCCCTGTGGTGTTCTTCTAATTAGGACAGCGTCATCAGCATACTCTCCTAGGTCTCCTAATTTTCTGTTACCAATCCAGTCCAATCCTTCTCCACCATCCCCAACCGATCTATGCATTACAAAATCTATGAGGAGGATAAACAACATAGGTAACAACACATTCCCTTAGAGTACTCCACTTTTCATTGGAAATTCGTTTGATAAGACGCCACTAACATTAACTTTGTGTTTGCTATGCTTATGAACAGACAATTAAATTTACATATTTGAGAGGAACTCCATAATGTCACAGGACTCTCCATAAAATTTACCAGAGCACATAATCAAAAGCTTTTTCATAGCCCACATATACCATCAAAAGTGGAATTCTATATTCTAAATATTGCTGTACCACATGTCTTAAGTGAAAATTTGGTCAGTACAACTTCTACCTTTTCTAAATCCTGCTTGTTCATTTCTCAACTTTTCATCAATCTTTCTCTCTAGTCTCTTTAGAATGAGCATTCTATATATTTTCATGACAGCTGACGTAAGTGTGATGCCTCTGTAATGATTGCAATCAGTCAGATCTTTTTTTGTCATTTTCACCAGCACTCCTAGCTCCCATACATAAGGCTTTGCCTCTTCACGCCACATTCTACAAAATAATCTTGTAGGTAATCTGGGAGTCACTTCATTTTCAGGCAATATCATCTCAGCAGTTATTCCTTCGTATCCAGGGGCTTTCCATCTTTTGAGTTTTTTTTTAAGAATAGCTTCGACTTCAAACACACCTAATTCATTCATGGGCACATCAAGGTCTTCATCAGTTTCAGGTATATCAACTAAATTATTCCCTTCGTATTTCCTATTCATGACCTCACTAAAGTGTTCAATCCAACGTTACTTTTCTTCATGTTCTTTTGTTATAACAGATCCATCTTTCTTTTTGATGGGTATATGCTTCTTTTTTCCCGTAGAGATTTCATTAATAATTCCAAGAGCAATTCCTACAACAAAGCCACTCCTTGAATTCATAGTTTTGTCAGCCTCATCTGATTTCCTGTCTAAATATTCTCTCCAATCATTCCTGATATTTCTTTTGACCTCACTATCAACACTGAAATACTTGGCATGCTCTGCCTTGTAATTTTCATTACTTCCTCGAAAACTTTAAGAAATCAATTTCTGTTTTTGTCTTCTTTTCATAGTATCCCAAATATCATTTGATATCCATGGTTTTCTCCTTGTAACTGCATGTCCCAAAACTTCGTCTCTTAAAGTCTCCTAAGACTGTAAATCGATTCCTACATTCAGTTACAAAGATTTCTGTGCTCATCCTCTAGAAGCTTAGTTGTATCAAACTTAGGTATTCTATTTACATTTCTGTTGGGTTCTTTCAGTTTTAATATTTGTGTGGCAATGGGGAGCTGGTGATCACTACCAATAACTGCACCTCTATAGCTTGTTACATTTCCCAGAGTCCTCCGTCTCTCTTTATCAATGGCTATGTGATCTATTTGATATTTGTAATTGCCACATGGTGAAGTCCTTGTATATTTGTGGAGCTCCTTGTGCTGGAAAAGAGTACCTTCAGTAACAAGATTGTTTGTTGAACAATAACTTATAAAATGTGCCCCATTTTCATTTGCAACTTCGCCAAGAACCTCAACACCCATCACATTTTCTATCCCTTGATTATTCCTTCCAACTTTAGCATTGAAGTCATTAATCACAATTTTCATATCTCTCTAGGTTCTCACCTATTATACTGTACTCTACAGTTCTTCAGAGTATTCATCTTTCCTTTCTTCAGGAGAATCATTTGATTCGCCTTGGAAGATGGAATCTTTGGGATCCTGAACCCTTCTGTGAAGCCTCTTCCCTTTTTGCCCGGC
This sequence comes from Palaemon carinicauda, assembly GCF_036898095.1. Lineage (NCBI taxonomy): Eukaryota > Metazoa > Arthropoda > Malacostraca > Decapoda > Palaemonidae > Palaemon > Palaemon carinicauda. The sequence goes on along the minus strand of NC_090760.1, from coordinate 70,876,472 downwards.
GGGCATGCTGTCATGCGTTTGCGGGGAGGGGAACGGGGCAATTTTAACCTGTCAAAAAGTTTTCATTCTTTTTGCCTCTCGCGCGAGAGCGAAGGAGAGTACTGGAGCATTGGCGCACAGGATGCTGCTGGTGCTCAGTTTCTGCTGAAGCACAGTTTTTGGTGAAGGCAGAGAAAAGCGCTGGCGCGCAGGAAACCAATGCGTAGGGTGAATATACAAAGAATAGGCCAGACTATTTGGCCTCTATTTTGAGGTACCTTACCTCTAGCATTTGAGGCTCTTTGACCTTTTATTTTGAGGTGCCATACTTCCAACATTAGAGGATATTTGAGCTTTATTTTGAGGTGCCATACCTTTAGTATTAAGGGCTCTATGACCTCTATTTTGAGGTACTATAATCTTAGCATTATATGTTCTTTGATTTCTAATTTGAAGTGCTTTACCTCTAGCATTAGAGGCTCTTTTACCTCTATTTTGAGGCTCCTTACTTTTAGCATTAGAGGGTCTTTGACCTCCATTTAGAGGCTCCTTACTTTGAGCATTAGAGGGTTTTTTACCTCTATTTTGAGGCTCCTTACGTTTAGCATTAAAGGCACTTTGACCTCTATTTTGAGACTCCTTACTTTGAGCATTAAAGGGTCTTTGACCTCTAATTTGAGGCTCATTACTTTTAGCATTAGAGGCTGTTTGACCTCTGTTTTGAGACTCCTTACTTTGAGCATTAGAGGGTCTTTGACCTTTATTTTGAGGCTCCTTACATTTAGCATTAGAGGATCTTTGACCTCTATTTTGAGACTGCTCACTTTTAGCATTAGAGTCTCTTTGACCTCTATTTTGAGGCTCCTTACTTTTAGCATTAGAGGGTCTTTGACCTCTAATTTGAGGCTCATTACTTTTAGCATTAGAGGCTGTTTGACCTCTATTTTGAAACTCCTTACTTTGAGCATTAGAGGGTCTTTGCCCTCTATTTTGAGACTGCTCACTTTTAGCATTAGAGTGTCTTTGACCTCTATTTTGAGGCTCCTTACTTTTAACATTAGAGGGTCTTTGATCTCCATTTTGAGGCTCCCTACGTTTAGCATTAGAGGGTCTTTGACCTCTATTTTGAGTCTCCTTACGTTTAGCATTAGAGGGTCTTTGACCTCTATTTTGAGGCTCCTTACTTTTAACATTAGAGGGTCTTTGACCTCTATTTTGAGGCTCCTTACTTTTAGTATTAGAGGTTCGTTGACATCTATTTTGAGACTCCTTACCTTTAGCATTAGAGGGTCTTTGACCTCTATTTAGAGGCTCATTACTTTTAGCATCAGAAGGTCTTTGACCTCTATTTTGAGGCTCCTTACTTTTAGCATTAGAGGGTCTTTGACCTCTATTTGGAGTCTCCTTACGTTTAGCATTAGAGGGTCTTTGACCTCTATTTTGAGGATCATTACTTTGAGCAGTAGAGGTTCTTTGACCTCTATTTTTTGGCTCCTTACTTTTAGCATTAAAGGCTCTTTGACCTCTATTTTGAGGCTCCTTACGTTTAGCATTAGAGGGTCTTTGACCTCTATTTGGAGTCTCCTTACGTTTAGCATTAAAGGGTCTTTGACCTCTATTTTGAGGATCATTACTTTGAGCATTAGAGGCTCTTTGACCTCTATTTTGAGGATCATTACGTTGAGCATTAGAGGTTCTTTGACCTCTATTTTGTGGCTCCTTACTTTTAGCATTAAAGGCTCTTTGACCTCTATTTTGAGGCTCCTTACGTTTAGCATTAGAGGGTCTTTGACCTCTATTTTGAGGCTCCTTACGTTTAGCATTAGAGGGTCTTTGATCTCTATTTTAAGTCTCCTTACGTTTAGCATTAGAGGGTCTTTGACCTCTGTTTTGAGGCTCATTACTTTGAGCATTAGAGGGTCTTTGACCTCTATTTTGAGGCTCCTTACTTTTAGTATTAGAGGTTCTTTGACCTGTATTTTGAGACTCCTTACTTTTAGCATCAGAGGGTCTTTGACCTCTATTTTGAGGCTCATTACTTTTAGCATCAGAAGGTCTTTGACCTCTATTTTGAGGCTCCTTACTTTTAGCATTAGAGGGTCTTTGACCTTTATTTTGAGTCTCCTTACGTTTAGCATTAGAGGGTCTTTGACCTCTGTTTTGAGGCTCATTACTTTTAGAATTAGAGGCTGTTTGACCTCTGTTTTGAGGCTCCTTACATTTAGTATTAGAGGTTCTTTGACATCTATTTTGAGACTCCTTACTTTTAGCATTAGAGGGTCTTTGACCTCTATTTTGTGGCTCATTACTTTTAGCATCAGAGGGTCTTTGACCTCTATTTTGTGGCTCCTTACTTTTAGCATTAGAGGGTCTTTGACATCTATTTTATGGCTCCTTACTTTTAGCATTAGAGGGTCTTTGACCTCTATTTTGAGGCTTCTTATGTTTAGCATTAGAGGGTCTTTGACCTCTATTTTGAGGCTCTTTACTTTTAGCATTAAAGGCTGTTTGAACTCTATTTTGAGGCTCCTTACTTTTTGCATTAGAGGCTCTTTGACCTCTATTTTGAGGCTCCTTACTTTGAGCATAGAGGCTCTTTGACCTCTATTTTGAGGCTCCTTACTTTTAGCATTAGAGGGTCTTTGACCTTTATTTTGAGGCTTCTTACGTTTAGCATTAGAGGGTCTTTGACCTCTATTTTGAGGCTCCTTACTTCTAGTATTAGAGATTCTTTGACCTCTATTTTGAGACTCCTTACTTTTAGCATTCGAGGGTCTTTGACCTCTATTTTGTGGCTCCGTACTTTTAGCATTAAAGGCTCTTTGACCTCTATTTTGTGGCTCCTTACTTTTAGCATTAGAGGGTCTTTGACCTCTATTTTGAGGCTCCTTACGTTTATCATTAGAGGGCCTTTGACCTCTATTTTGAGTCTCCTTACGTTTAGCATTAGAGGGTCTTTGACCTCTATTTTGAGGATCATTACTTTTAGAATTAGAGGTTATTTGACCTCTATTTTCAGGCTCGTTACTTTTAACATCAGAGGGTCTTTGACCTCTATTTTGTGGCTCCTTACTTTCAGCATTAGAGGGTCTTTGACCTCTATTTTGAGGCTCATTACTTTTAGCATCAGAGGGTCTTTGACCTCTATTTTGAGGCTTCTTATGTTTAGCATTAGAGGCTCTTTGACCTCTATTTTGAGGCTCTTTACTTTTAGCATTAGAGGCTGTTTGACCTCTATTTTGAGGCTCCTTACTTTTTGCATTAGAGGGTCTTTGACCTCTATTTTGAGGCTCCTTACTTTGAGCATAGAGGCTCTTTGACCTTTTCTTTTGTGGCTCCTTACTTTTAGCATTAGAGGGTCTTTGACCTCTATTTTGTGGCTTCTTACTTTTAGCATTAGAGGGTCTTTGACCTCTATTTTGAGGCTTCTTACGTTTAGCATTAGAGGGTATTTGACCTCTGTTTTGAGGCTCCTTACTTTTAGTATTAGAAGTTTTTTTACCTCTATTTTAAGGCTCCTTACTCTTAGCATTAGAGGGTCTTTGACCTCTATTTTGAGGATCATTACTTTTAGCATCAGAGGGTCTTTGACCTCTATTTTGAGACTCCTTACTTTGAGCATTAAAGGCTCCTTGACCTCTATTTTGTGGCTCCTTACTTTTAGCATTAGAGGGTGTTTTATCTCTATTTTGAGGCTCCTTACATTTAGCATTAGAGGGTCTTTGACCTCTATTTTGAGGCTCCTTACGTTAAGCATTAGAGGGTCTTTGACCTCTATTTTGAGGATCATTACTTTTAGAATTAGAGGGTGTTTGACCTCTATTTTGAGGCTTCTTACTTTTAGCATTAGAGGGTCTTTGACTTCTATTTTGAGGCTCCTTACTTTGAGCATTAAAGGCTCTTTGACCTCTATTTTGTGGCTCCTTACTTTTAGCATTAGAGGGTCTTTGATATCTATTTTGAGGCTCCTTACGTTTAGCAATAGAGGGTCTTTGACCTCTATTTTGAGGGTCCTTACGTTAAGCATTAGAGGGTCTTTGACCTCTTTTGAGGATCATTACTTTTAGAATTAGAGGGTCTTTGACCTCTATTTTGAGGCTTCTTACTTTTAGCATTAGAGGGTCTTTGACTTCTATTTTGAGGCTCCTTACTTTGAGCATTAAAGGCTCTTTGACCTCTATTTTGTGGCTCCTTACTTTTAGCATTAGAGGGTCTTTGATATCTATTTTGAGGCTCCTTACGTTTAGCAATAGAGGGTCTTTGACCTCTATTTTGAGGGTCCTTACGTTAAGCATTAGAGGGTCTTTGACCTCTGTCTTGAGGCTCATTACTTTTAGCATTAGAGGGTCTTTGACCTCTATTTTGAGGCTCCTTACTTTTAGTATTAGAGATTCTTTGACCTCTATTTTGAGACTCCTTACTTTTAGCATCAGAAGGTCTTTGACCTCTATTTTGAGGCTCCTTACTTTTACCATTAGAGGGTCTTTGACCTCTATTTTGAGGATCATTACTTTTAGAATTAGAGGTTCTTTGACCTTTATTTTGAGGATCAATACTTTGAGCATTAGAGGCTCTTTGACCTTTGTTTTGACGCTCCTTACTTTTAGTATTAGAGGTTCTTTGACCTCTATTTTGAGACTCCTTACTTTTAGCATTAGAGGGTCTTTGACCTCTATTTTCAGGCTCACTACTTTTAGCATCAGAGGGTCTTTGACCTCTATTTTGTGGCTCCTTACTTTTAGCATTAGAGGGTCTTTGACCTCTATTTCATGGCTCCTTACTTTTAGCATTAAAGGGTCTTTGACCTCTATTTTGAGGCTTCTTATGTTTACCATTAGAAGCTCTTTACTTTTAGTATTAGAGGCTGTTTGACCTCTATTTTGAGGCTCCTTACTTTTTGCATTAGAGGCTCTTTGACCTCTATTTTGAGGCTCCTTACTTTGAGCATTAGAGGCTCTTTGACCTCTATTTTGTGGCTCTTTACTTTTAGCATTAGAGGGTCTTTGACCTCTATTTTGTGGCTCCATACTTTTAGCATTAGAGGGTCTTTGACCTCTATTTTGAGGCTTCTTACGTTTAGCATTAGAAGGTCTTTGACCTCGGTTTTGAGGCTCCTTACTTTTAGTATTAGAGGTTCTTTGACCTCTATTTTAAGGCTCCTTACTTTTAGCATTAGAGGCTCTTTGACCTCTATTTTGAGGCTCATTACTTTTAGCATCAGAGGGTCTTTGACCTCTATTTTGAGGCTCCTTACTTTGAGCATTAAAGGCTCTTTGACCTCTTTTTTGTGGCTCCTTACTTTTAGCATTAGAGGGTCTTTGACCTCTTTTTTTGGCTCCTTACTTTTAGCATTAGAGGGTCTTTGACCTCTATTTTGAGGCTCCTTACTTTTAATATTAGAGGCTCTTTGACCTCTGTTTTGAGGCTCCTTACTTTTAGCATTAGAGGTTCTTTGACCTTTATTTTAACCACCTTACCTCTAACATTAAAAGCTCTTTGACCTTTATTTTTGGGTGCTTTATTTATAGCACTAGAGGCTCTTTGAGACCTCTGTTTTAAGGCAACTAACCTCTAATGGTAGAGGCTATTTGACCTCAGTTTTTAGGTGACTTACCTCTATAATTAAAGGCTATTTCTTATGCTTCCTCATATAAAGGCTTTCCTTCTCTATTCTCTTCTGTCTTTTATAGTTTTTCAAGATCTTCTTTGCTTAGTTTGTCAGTCTCCTTCGAGATTTCAAGAGACATTTCAGTGCTATTTGTCCTCGGTTCGTCAGATTCCTCGGCGAAATCGATGGCTTTCATGTCTTTACCTATTAGGGCGATGGGTAAAGACATGGATGCCATTGATTTCTCGGCATACACTATACGCCATCATACTAAAGTCAACGAAGAGCAACACAATATATTTGCCAATGCCGTCCTGATATGTTCTATCTTCAATGCCGAATTTTGAAGAAACACACGTCGCTCACTGCTTTGAACTAATGCAATCCAATTATAGGACATCGTCGCTAAACCGCAAGCAAATTATCCTTCAAGGCGCTTACATTATGATCTTCAAAGCTCGCCAACTTCGGCAGCACCTATCCAAACTATATGTAGAGTAGATGAAGGTGTTCCGAATAGCCTCCAGTTCATCCTGTAGCTGTAACAAAATTCTCACAATCAGTTACCTGTTCTGCCAGAACGCGAGCTCTGTGAGTAAAGTGAAATCCTCCTCCCAATGTTCACTGCGTAAACTTCCATAGCTACAGTACATACAGATCGTGAGGTGTTGCAAGGTACGTCTAGAGGGTCTTTGACCTCCATTTAGAGGCTCCTTACTTTGAGCATTAGAGGGTTTTTTTACCTCTATTTTGAGGCTCCTTACGTTTAGCATTAAAGGCACTTTGACCTCTATTTTGAGACTCCTTACTTTGAGCATTAAAGGGTCTTTGACCTCTAATTTGAGGCTCATTACTTTTAGCATTAGAGGCTGTTTGACCTCTGTTTTGAGACTCCTTACTTTGAGCATTAGAGGGTCTTTGACCTCTATTTTGAGGCTCCTTACATTTAGCATTAGAGGATCTTTGACCTCTATTTTGAGACTGCTCACTTTTAGCATTAGAGTCTCTTTGACCTCTATTTTGAGGCTCCTTACTTTTAGCATTAGAGGGTCTTTGACCTCTAATTAGAGGCTCATTACTTTTAGCATTAGAGGCTGTTTGACCTCTATTTTGAGACTGCTCACTTTTAGCATTAGAGTGTCTTTGACCTTTATTTTGAGGCTCCTTACTTTTAACATTAGGGGGTCTTTGATCTCCATTTTGAGGCTCCCTACGTTTAGCATTAGAGGGTCTTTGACCTCTATTTTGAGTCTCCTTACGTTTAGCATTAGAGGGTCTTTGACCTCTATTTTGAGGCTCCTTACTTTTAACATTAGAGGGTCTTTGACCTCTATTTTGAGGCTCCTTACTTTTAGTATTAGAGGTTCGTTGACCTCTATTTTGAGACTCCTTACTTTTAGCATTAGAGGGTCTTTGACATCTATTTTGAGGCTCATTACTTTTAGCATCAGAAGGTCTTTGACCTCTATTTTGAGGCTCCTTACTTTTAGCATTAGAGAGTCTTTGACCTCTATTTGGAGTCTCCTTACGTTTAGCATTAGAGGGTCTTTGACCTCTATTTTGAGGATCATTACTTTGAGCAGTAGAGGTTCTTTGACCTCTATTTTTTGGCTCCTTACTTTTAGCATTAAAGGCTCTTTGACCTCTATTTTGAGGCTCCTTACGTTTAGCATTAGAGGGTCTTTGACCTCTATTTGGAGTCTCCTTACGTTTAGCATTAAAGGGTCTTTGACCTCTATTTTGAGGATCATTACTTTGAGCATTAGAGGCTCTTTGACCTCTATTTTGAGGATCATTACTTTGAGCATTAGAGGTTCTTTGACCTCTATTTTGTGGCTCCTTACTTTTAGCATTAAAGGCTCTTTGACCTCTATTTTGAGGCTCCTTACGTTTAGCATTAGAGGGTCTTTGACCTCTATTTTGAGGCTCCTTACGTTTAGCATTAGAGGGTCTTTGACCTCTATTTTAAGTCTCCTTACGTTTAGCATTAGAGGGTCTTTGACCTCTGTTTTGAGGCTCATTACTTTGAGCATTAGAGGGTCTTTGACCTTTATTTTGAGGCTCCTTACTTTTAGTATTAGAGGTTCTTTGACCTGTATTTTGAGACTCCTTACTTTTAGCATTAGAGGGTCTTTGACCTCTATTTTGAGGCTCATTACTTTTAGCATCAGAAGGTCTTTGACCTCTATTTTGAGGCTCCTTACTTTTAGCATTAGAGGGTCTTTGACATTTATTTTGAGTCTCCTTACGTTTAGCATTAGAGGGTCTTTGACCTCTGTTTTGAGGCTCATTACTTTTAGAATTAGAGGCTGTTTGACCTCTGTTTTGAGGCTCCTTACATTTAGTATTAGAGGTTCTTTGACCTCTATTTTGAGACTCCTTACTTTTAGCATTAGAGGGTCTTTGACCTCTATTTTGAGGCTCATTACTTTTAGCATCAGAGGGTCTTTGACCTCTATTTTGTGGCTCCTTACTTTTAGCATTAGAGGGTCTTTGACATCTATTTTATGGCTCCTTACTTTTAGCATTAGAGGGTCTTTGACCTCTATTTTGAGGCTTCTTATGTTTAGCATTAGAGGGTCTTTGACCTCTATTTTGAGGCTCTTTACTTTTAGCATTAAAGGCTGTTTGAACTCTATTTTGAGGCTCCTTACTTTTTGCATTAGAGGCTCTTTGACCTTTATTTTGAGGCTCCTTACTTTGAGCATAGAGGCTCTTTGACCTCTATTTTGAGGCTCCTTACTTTTAGCATTAGAGGGTCTTTGACCTTTATTTTGAGGCTTCTTACGTTTAGCATTAGAGGGTCTTTGACCTCTATTTTGAGGCTCCTTACTTCTAGTATTAGAGATTTTTTGACCTCTATTTTGAGACTCCTTACTTTTAGCATTAGAGGGTCTTTGACCTGTATTTTGTGGCTCCGTACTTTTAGCATTAAAGGCTCTTTGACCTCTATTTTGTGGCTCCTTACTTTTAGCATTAGAGGGTCTTTGACCTCTATTTTGAGGCTCCTTACGTTTATCATTAGAGGGTCTTTGACCTCTATTACGAGTCTCCTTACGTTTAGCATTAGAGGGTCTTTGACCTCTATTTTGAGGATCATTACTTTTAGAATTAGAGGCTCTTTGACCTCTATTTTCAGGCTCATTACTTTTAGCATCAGAGGGTCTTTGACCTCTATTTTGTGGCTCCTTACTTTCAGCATTAGAGGGTCTTTGACCTCTATTTTGAGGCTCATTACTTTTAGCATCAGAGGGTCTTTGACCTCTATTTTGAGGCTTCTTATGTTTAGCATTAGAGGCTCTTTGACCTCTATTTTGAGGCTCTTTACTTTTAGCATTAGAGGCTGTTTGACCTCTATTTTGAGGCTCCTTACTTTTTGCATTAGAGGGTCTTTGACCTCTATTTTGAGGCTCCTTACTTTGAGCATAGAGGCTCTTTGACCTTTTCTTTTGTGGCTCCTTACTTTTAGCATTAGAGGGTCTTTGACCTCTATTTTGAGGCTTCTTACGTTTAGCATTAGAGGGTCTTTGACCTCTGTTTTGAGGCTCCTTACTTTTAGTATTAGAAGTTCTTTGACCTCTATTTTAAGGCTCCTTACTTTTAGCATTAGAGGGTCTTTGACCTTTATTTTGAGGCTCATTACTTTTAGCATCAGAGGGTCTTTGACCTCTATTTTGAGACTCCTTACTTTGAGCATTAAAGGCTCCTTGACCTCTATTTTGTGGCTCCTTACTTTTAGCATTAGAGGGTCTTTGATCTCTATTTTGAGGCTCCTTACGTTTAGCATTAGAGGGTCTTTGACCTCTATTTTGAGGCTCCTTACGTTAAGCATTAGAGGGTCTTTGACCTCTATTTTGAGGATCATTACTTTTAGAATTAGAGGGTCTTTGACCTCTATTTTGAGGCTTCTTACTTTTAGCATTAGAGGGTCTTTGACTTCTATTTTGAGGCTCCTTACTTTGAGCATTAAAGGCTCTTTGACCTCTATTTTGTGGCTCCTTACTTTTAGCATTAGAGGGTCTTTGATATCTATTTTGAGGCTCCTTACGTTTAGCAATAGAGGGTGTTTGACCTCTATTTTGAGGGTCCTTACGTTAAGCATTAGAGGGTCTTTGACCTCTTTTGAGGATCATTACTTTTAGAATTAGAGGGTCTTTGACCTCTATTTTGAGGCTTCTTACTTTTAGCATAAGAGGGACTTTGACCTCTGTCTTGAGGCTCATTACTTTTAGCATTAGAGGGTCTTTGACCTCTATTTTGAGGCTCCTTACTTTTAGTATTAGAGATTCTTTGACCTCTATTTTGAGACTCCTTACTTTTAGCATCAGAAGGTCTTTGACCTCTATTTTGAGGCTCCTTACTTTTACCATTAGAGGGTCTTTGACCTCTATTTTGAGGATCATTACTTTTAGAATTAGAGGTTCTTTGACCTTTATTTTGAGGATCAATACTTTGAGCATTAGAGGCTCTTTGACCTTTGTTTTGACGCTCCTTACTTTTAGTATTAGAGGTTCTTTGACCTCTATTTTGAGACTCCTTACTTTTAGCATTAGAGGGTCTTTGACCTCTATTTTCAGGCTCACTACTTCTAGCATCAGAGGGTCTTTGACCTCTATTTTGTGGCTCCTTACTTTTAGCATTAGAGGGTCTTTGACCTCTATTTCATGGCTCCTTACTTTTAGCATTAAAGGGTCTTTGACCTCTATTTTGAGGCTTCTTATGTTTACCATTAGAGGCTCTTTACTTTTAGTATTAGAGGCTGTTTGACCTCTATTTTGAGGCTCCTTACTTTTTGCATTAGAGGCTCTTTGACCTCTATTTTGTGGTTCTTTACTTTTAGCATTAGAGGCTCTTTGACCTCTATTTTGTGGCTCCATACTTTTAGCATTAGAGGGTCTTTGACCTCTATTTTGAGGCTTCTTACGTTTAGCATTAGAAGGTCTTTGACCTCGGTTTTGAGGCTCCTTACTTTTAGTATTAGAGGTTCTTTGACCTCTATTTTAAGGCTCCTTACTTTTAGCATTAGAGGCTCTTTGTCCTCTATTTTGAGGCTCATTACTTTTAGCATCAGAGGGTCTTTGACCTCTATTTTGAGGCTCCTTACTTTGAGCATTAAAGGCTCTTTGACCTCTTTTTTGTGGCTCCTTACTTTTAGCATCAGAGGGTCTTTGACCTCTTTTTTTGGCTCCTTACTTTTAGCATTAGAGGTTCTTTGACCTTTATTTTAACCACCTTACCTCTAACATTAAAAGCTCTTTGACCTTTATTTTTGGGTGCTTTATTTCTAGCACTAGAGGCTCTTTGAGACCTCTGTTTTAAGGCAACTAACCTCTAATAGTAGAGGCTATTTGACCTCAGTTTTTAGGTGACTTACCTCTATAATTAAAGGCTATTTCTTATGCTTCCTCATATAAAGGCTTTCCTTCTCTATTCTCTTCTGTCTTTTATAGTTTTTCAAGATCTTCTTTGCTTAGTTTGTCAGTCTCCTTCGAGATTTCAAGAGACATTTCAGTGCTATTTGTCCTCGGTTCGTCAGATTCCTCGGCGAAATCGATGGCTTTCATGTCTTTACCTATTAGGGCGATGGGTAAAGACATGGATGCCATTGATTTCTCGGCATACACTATACGCCATCATACTAAAGTCAACGAAGAGCAACACAATATATTTGCCAGTGCCGTCCTGATATGTTCTATCTTCAATGCCGAATTTTGAAGAAACACACGTCGCTCACTGCTTTGAACTAATGCAATCCAATTATAGGACATCGTCGCTAAACCGCAAGCAAATTATCCTTCAAGGCGCTTACATTATGATCTTCAAAGCTCGCCAACTTCGGCAGCACCTATCCAAACTATATGTAGAGTAGATGAAGGTGTTCCGAATAGCCTCCAGTTCATCCTGTAGCTGTAACAAAATTCTCACAATCAGTTACCTGTTCTGCCAGAACGCGAGCTCTGTGAGTAAAGTGAAATCCTCCTCCCAATGTTCACTGCGTAAACTTCCATAGCTACAGTACATACAGATCGTGAGGTGTTGCAAGGTACGTCAAAAAAAAAAAAAAAAAAAGAGAGATCGGGTCTTTTGAAGTCTTTTGGAATCCGGAGTGGAGCCGTTCAGAACTGCTTCGGGAAGATTCCGTTCTGGAGTCATTCAGAACTCTATGCTAAGTCTACGGCTATTTCTTCTGAAGTAATTTGGAGAGGAGATTCAGGAAGATTTTCTTCCGAAATCGTTCAGAGATTTCTGGAATCATTCAGAATTCCATGCTAAGTCTATGGAAATTTCTTCTGAATCCTTTTAGAGATGCACGAAGATTTTCTCCCGAAACCGTTTAGAACTCGCGAAAAATTCCCTTTTTTTCTCTGGTTTCAATAGGCCTTAATAACTCATTATAATAATAATAATAATAATAATAATAATAATAATAATAATAATAATAATAATAATAATAATAATAATAATAATAATAATAATAATAATAATAAATTACGGGATTTGGTTTACAGCTCCGTGAAGATTCCGTTCTGAACACATTCAGAACTCTATGCTAAATCTACGGCTATTTCTTCTGAAGACATTTGGAGATTCAGGGTTTTCTTTCGAAGTCGTTCAGATTCGCATCTGGAAACATTCAGAACTCCATGCTAAGTCTATGGTAATTTCTTCTGAATCCATTTGGAGA
>NC_090760.1:70809200-70816700 GCF_036898095.1 Palaemon carinicauda | reverse complement strand
AGCGAGGAGAATTGTGGCCGCTCAGATGCAACACATTACTTACAAGGAGTACTTGCCTATTGTTCTGGGTAAGATCTTATTATGGTCATAGTTTTTGTTAGTGTTGTTTTTTTTTTTTAGGGTAAGACTCTCTGTTGTTTTTTGCTTGCTTTTTTATCATGTTTTATGTTTGTTTTTTTCCTCATTTTTGAATTACAATAATTGTTTTTTTTTTCTTTTTTGAGTTACAGTAATTGTTTTTTTTTCTATCTTTTTTACTTGTCATTATCTTTTTACTCTTTTTAGAGTAAGATATATTGCGTTTAATTCATATTAATCTGATATGAAATTTGGAAGGAAATTGTCAGCACTCTAATGAATTTCCGGAATAATTTGACCATGAGGTAAAATTTGGAAGGAAATACACTGAACTTACAGATCATATAAAAAGTTTTGTAGAGGAAAATTACCAGATTTTCTAAATTCTAAATAATGTTTTGATTACAGTTGATATGTTATAATTAATTATCAAAAGTCATATTCCAATAGAATTTCATATATTTTATCTACTTAAAAGCCTCAATGAATATTAATTCATTAAGTAAATTTCATAATACAGGACATAATTTCCTAAAGGGCTTATCACACAATTATATAAACTTCCACCTTCTAAGATTCGATTCCATACTTGCCTTCGGGATTAGATCCAACTTTGCTTTTCTCTATTTATTTTATCAATGGATTGTCTTGGAATAAAAGAGGCTATTGAAATATCCACCCAGTCGGCCTCTAATGCAAGTCTAGAGAAGGATAATAGGTTGCCAATTCCATCGAACTCTATCTCGGATTAAAGGAAATATTCTACCTCCTGCAGTTCCTACTTTCAATCAAATATTCTACTTATTGCAGGTCGTACTATCAATCAAGTATACGACCTATTGCAGTTCGTACTTTCAATCAAATAATCTACCTCTTGCAGGTCGTACTTTCAATAAAATATTCTACATCTTGCAGTTCGTATTTTCAATCAAATAATCTACCTCTTGCAGGTCGTACTTTCAATAAAATATTCTACATCTTGCAGTTCGTATTTTCAATCAAATAATCTACCTCTTGCAGGTCGTACTTTCAATCGAATCATCTACCTCTTGCAGGTCGTACTTTCAATGAAATATTCTACTTATTGCAGGTCGTACTTTCATGGAGACCTTCGGTCTAGTGCCCAGGAAGGAGGGATACGCCCCTGGCTACAGGGAAGACATCGACCCCAGCATCACTAACGCCTTTGCCACGGCCGCCTTCAGATACGGGCATACCCTCATCTCTGGGAACATGGAGTAAGTAAGAAACGGCAAGAGCTAGCCTTGGTATCGTTTTTTCAGACTGACCAATGCTCCTCATAAGACTGTATCTCTTAAGAAAATAAATATGTTGGTTCCAAAGTGATATACAGTTAATTATCTGAGATTGAGGTTAATAAAACTATGATAATTACTTGATGATCAAAGGTACTGTTTGGGAAATGTGTGATTTAGTTTTGTGAATGAATGGGAATTCAAGTTATTGAAGGTTGAACAGTTATGGGTCTAAGTTACGGACCGAAAAGGATTTTCAGATCCAGATGATCAGTGGTAGATCCAAGTTCCAAACTTATAAACATAAGTCGTCATTTTCGAAGTCGTTGTCTTAGAAGTTGTTTGACGTTGTCTCATCGACACAATAAATACCTCTAAAGCGACTCCCTGAAACATCTTAGGGCCAAAATGGTAACATTAAGATTTTTCGGATGTTGAAAATCCAAGTTCAAATCTCATAAATAGTTGGAGTTCCAAGTTCCAAAAGCATAAACAGTTCACGATTCAAGTTCCAAACGTATAAACATCTGAAAAGCCAATTTCCAAGCACATAAACAAGAGAAGCTCAAACTTCCCAACACAAAAGAACACAGAAAGTAGGAGATCCAAGTCCCAAACACCTAAACAGTTGAAGATACAAGCAAACCTGATTAATATTTATTGGTCAAAGATCCAGTATGAATAGCAGTCAAGGATCTTTATTAAGATTGACCATGGACCAAGGATATTTTGGATCAAGACTGATCAAGGATCACCTTGATCAAGACTCTTCAAGGACAAAGGCTCTCCTGGATCAAGATTGCTCAAGGACCAAGTCTATCCAGGATTAAAATTAATCAAGGATCGACTGCTCAAGGACCAAGTCTATCCAGGATTAAAACTAAACAAGGATCAAGGATCTCTGTAACATAAATTGAAACATGGCTAAGGATATAAGATCAAGCCACTTAAACAGCAAAGAACCAAAGACCTGGTTTTATACTACCAAGTTAAGGACATTCACTCCAGACTGTAAACAGTTAAGAATGAAAAATGTTCTGTCTAGGTAACGTTTCATTATTACCAAGTTAAGGACATTCACTCCAGACTGTAAACAGTTAAGAATGAAAAATGTTCTGTCTAGGTAACGTTTCATTATTACCAAGTTAAGGACATTCACTCCAGACTGTAAACAGTTAAGAATGAAAAATGTTCTGTCTAGGTAACGTTTCATTATTACCAAGTTAAGGACATTCACTCCAGACTGTAAACAGTTAAGAATGAAAAATGTTCAGTGTAGGTAACACAACTCAGCCCGAAAAGGAATTATTAGACTGATTGACTAACTGATCTTTACAGCCTCTTCTTTTTTTTATTCTTCCAGAGGTTACAACAAGTTTGGCATGGTGGAGCAGAACCTGAGATTGAGCGAAAATCAGTTCTCGCCTTTCTTCTTGTACAGACAAGGAGGTGTCGACGCCCTTCTCCGTGGTCTGTCGATCCAGGCCAGTGAGAAGTTCGACCGTCATTTCAGTGAGGAGGTAAGGCACTCGACTTCTCTACTTTAAGGAGTAAATTTGCCTTTAATGAGTAGAAAAGCAGGTTAGGTTAATGTTATCCTGATGGCATTGTTTTATCTGAAAGTTTCTATGGAAATTGTTTCATTTATATAATATTTTAGTTCACATTTTAGATTAATAGATTTTTTTTTATAAGAAACACATCTTGAAAACTCTGTTTTAATAATTTATTTAAAAAAATGCTTGAATTGAAAACATTATCCAACTTGTCAGACATGGAGCCTATGTTTAATGATCCTTAAATGAAATACAGTGCCACCAGTACACCTCTTTGTGTGCACTGTAGGTAATAAACAAGATCTTTGCACCCGGGCCATATGTACAGTTGGACACATGAATTCCTGGCACACCTAGCTCTGAGGAATTGCACCCTGTCATGCTGTTACTGCGCGGGGAGTAACGAAACATGGTAGAGGTGATGGACGGGGATACAGAAAAGAACGCGCCGCGCAGTAATGGTGTAACAGGGTGCACCCCCTTAGAGCGAGGTGTGGCAGGAATTCCTGTGTCCAGCTGTACCTCTCTGTCATAGATTTTCCATAGATATAAGAAACTTGAGCTAAAGTTTCCATAGATTAAGAAAGAATATTATGATTCCTCCTCTAAACGTCATGTTTAGAAGATATTGAAGCAAGTAAAAACCAGATTACGTATCAGATCGCATAAGAAAATAAACTAGTAACTTTGTCTTTTAACTTAGTTCCAATGGCTCAACTTAGCTTACTCAGAGTTTAACCCAGATACTTGCATTATAAGTTAAGTTTAGCTAATCTTAAATGGCTGGGTTGATTTAAGCTACATAGCTTATATTTACCTAATATGAATTGTTTAGGTTAGTATAGGCAATACACGTCAGCTGTAGTTCATTTTAATTGGTTAGGTTAATGTATGCAATAGACTAATTTGTATTCCTTGGGTTAATGCTAATTTATAAGTTAGATTTAGCTAATTTCAAATCGTTAGATTAATGTGTGAAATATAGGTTAATTTCAACTAATTTGGACTGATGAGAATGATGCACACAATATAAGATGGGTTTATTTTCTTTAGATGAGATAAGGTAAAGTCATGAGTTAAGTCTGGTTGATGTAGGTTAAGTTTGGAACAAATTTGTTGCTATCAATTTTCAATGATATTCTAAGTCAGGTTAATACTGTATAGCCTAGCATAACAAAGGCAAACTTTTATTTCAAAAAACAACTTTTGGGTGACAGTGAGGCTATGGTATAAAGTGTTTTAAAAGTCATTTTAGGCTGATCTTTCTCCCACTGCAAAAGCTACTGAACAACACAGTGATTTGCTTTCCCGCTGAGAGAGGTAGTGTAGTGTGACGGGCCGTAGGGAAGGTTGTGACTCAAAGACAGGGTGAAAGCAACTGAGTGGGTTTATTATAGAACACTCTCCTTTATATACAAAAGCTCAAGGCAACAAGAATTTTCATGTTTAAAATTGACACTGATACAGAGGAAAAAAGCAGACGTTTATTCTGGTTCTTTTTAATGCGAGGGAAGAGTGAAGATACAAGCACAAAATTAACTACTGTATGTACGATCGTGTGACACACGGTTGGTACAGTAGTTAAGGTTTTTCTAAGAGTAGCCCTACACTACACTTTCATTATCACATTCTGTTATCACTTTCCATAATACTCATTCCCCATATACCTCTTCTAGATTCTAGAGGAGCTTCACAACTTCTGGAATCCCTTCTAATCTCAAGCGCGAGACAGAATCTTTTGATTACTCACCAACTTCCACGTGTCTTTTCAGCTGACCAACCACCTCTTCGCTGGTCGCCGTCCATTCGGCATGGATCTAGTAGCCCTGAACATTCAGCGAGCGCGAGACCATGGCATCCCTAACTATAACAAGTGGCGACAGATATGCGCACTCCCACTGGCCAGAACCTTCGACGATCTCCGGGATGTGATGGCGCCACAGGTAGGGTGAAATCGAGATAGCAGCGTTGCTTGATATGGTGAATTTAAGACGGCGGCCCTGTTTACTTAAAGATGGCATTGGTCAATATGGCGAATTCTAGTTTTCCTCCAGCTTTTGATCAATTTTACACTTATTTTAGTAATGTTTCTTTTGGTTGATGAATAAGATTTTGGCATGTAGTATGAAAAACTAAGTTAAAAAGTAATTTTGGATATTACAATGCGTTATATGTAATTTATTACTCTGTTTAGATCCCCGTGTAATTTATTGCTCTGTTTAGATCCCCATGTAATTTATTGCTCTGTTTAGATTCCCATGTAATTTATTGCTCTGTTTAGATCCCCAAGTAATTTATTGCTCTGTTCTGATTCCCACATATTTTATTGCTCTTTTTCTGATCCCCAGGTAATTGCTCAACTCCAGCAACTGTACGCTGACGTCAATGACATCGACCTCTTCATTGGTGGAATCGCGGAAACTCCTTCATCTGGGTCCTTGTTAGGCTACACTTTCTTGTGCATCGTTGGAGACCAATTCGCACGTCTAAGAGTAAGTGCTCTTTGTCTGAATATTTTAGGGAAATGTCTGCCCTTGCGAGGACTGGAGGTATGACTGTTGCTTGCCAAAAAAGTATAGAGCTAAGGAAGTGTTTTCTTAGTAATTTGACAAAGGAGTGACATGTTTCAGACTCGCTTAGAGAGTGAAAGATGATTTTGAATTTGTAATATAATCAAGGTGTAAAAATTTCGACCTGGAAGTGGAATTTGTGGCTAAGGAGACGTTTATTTTGATATATTTCAAAGAATAGTTTCAGTCTGAATGTTGCTAAGGCTGTAGTGATTGACATTTCCTCATGCCTAGGGAGAAGAGACTTTAGTGTTATTAAGAGATGATTCAGATTGGCATATAGGCCGAAAAGAACCAGAGAACGTAAAACGAACACACAGTCTTTCAGATAATATGCTGCTTAAGAACATGTACAGTAGATGAGACGTGTTAATTCATCTTGTGTCGCAGGGAACCACGTCACACAAACAGAAGCTTTTGGGGAAGAGTCTGTTGTGTATTTTTTGTAGGTGATGATAAATATCCACAGCTGATGTATTTGAGGCATCTTTTATGCTTCTGATTGGTGGATGGTTGTTAATTTCAACTCTTAGCTTTAGCCAATCACAATTAGCCTCTGTGGTATCATCTGTGTTCAAGAAAAGGGAAAGTACTAGAAAACTGGTTTAGATTAGTTGAAATGATGCATAAAATAACAGCAGTAATAACAGCCTCTGGCAAGACAGAAATGTTTAAAGCTAGAGCTGCTTTACATTAAGGATCAGCACTTGGGCCCTTTTCTGCTTTTGCTAGTTATAGATGTATCAAGTGAAAGGATTAGCAATGAAAGTTTATAGAAGCTATGATATGCAGATGATCTGGGAGATTACAGAAGAGAGTGGGGAAGAAGTGCAGAAAACGGCAAGAGAGTTGTATAAATTTCTGGAAAGGGGTTGGTATGATGGTGAATTTGGGTAAAACTGAGGTGTCTAGTAAACAGGGATATGATTCTTCACGGTAGAAGTGGTCTAGAATGAAACACATAAAGAAATTCAACTATATGTGATCTAATTTAAGCCTGTAAGATGGATGTAGAGCTGATGATGAAAATAGTATGAAAAAAATAGAAGAAATGGAGATAGATAGTGGCTGGGGGAGGGGTTTGATCAGAGAAGGCCATGTGGATTGAAAGTCAGTAATCAGGCCATTGATGAGGTAGGAGGAAAAGAAGTTGTAGCAAACAGAAATGAGGATGATGTCTGATAGAGGAAGCGGTAGAGGCAAAGAACTTGAAATTAGTATTATAATAAACTCCATGATGGAGATAATTCAAAGACGATATAAGCAAAAACAATAAAAGAACAAGCTATTTAAAAATAAGAAAAAGTGTGGACTGATTGGGTTTGTTCTAAATATGTGGCTGGGGAAGCTCAGGTTATCAGTGAATACTTTGCTAAATACTAATTGCAATATTAGCTAATTTTTCATCACCAGTTACTAAGTTAGTAATGTAAACCATCCTCATCTATCTTCCAACAGCTTGGCGACAGGTTCTTCTATGAGAACGGAGACCTTGAATCATCCTTCAACGAAGCCCAGTTGGAGCAAATCAGGCAGACGAGTCTAGCTCGTGTCATGTGCGACAACTCTGACAATCTCGACATGATGCAGCCTCTGGCCTTCGTTCAGGGACACTTGGCGTAAGTAGTATTGGTTCTCGTAGTTTATGAATCTCTAAGTAATGTCTCTCTCTAATATTCTGTTTTGTTTGCCACTAGGATAGAAGTAATGTTTCTTATTTCAGTCAAGAAGTTGAGAAATATATAATGTTTACTTGTAATAATGTCTCGTTTTTTTTTTCAACAAGGCAAAATATTATTATAGAGTTGATAGTAATGCAATGTGGAATGTGATGAGGTTTTATGGAATTAGTGGAAGGTTGTTGCAAGCAGTTAAGAGTTTACACATAGGCAGCAAAGCTTGTGTTAGGATAGGGAATGAAGTGAGTGAGTGGTTTCCAGAGAGAGTGTGACTGAGACAGGGATGTGGGATGTTGTCATGCTTATTCAATTTGTTGATGGAATATAAGGTGAATGATCGACTGCTTGATCGAGGATGGAA